>NC_141873.1:124145275-124298448 GCF_056163025.1 Triticum urartu
TGGATGGATACGGAGCTATACGATCTCGTAGTGACCGTATAATCACCTCATCACGTATAAGCTGCAGCCTCGGTGCTTCTTTTCTAGGGTTTGCACTCGTCACACTCTCTCCAGTATATATATACACGCTGGAGCCTCAGCGCTTGTAGTTGCTCTCCACACTCTCTCACCCTCTCCGTTGGTCTGCTTGTAGTGGCTCTCTTCACACTGTCTCACCCTCTCCAGATCTAAACAAGACTTCGTTGGCCTCTCTCTCTCCCCTCACTGCTGGTCAAAGAGCCGGTAGGATCCGTCTGCCGAGAAGGGAAGGAGGCTTAACGCTGTCGCCGTCGGCGAGGGAAGGAATCCACTACCGGCGTAGCTGTTCACTTTCACCCAGCGGCAGCGTGGGAGGGCCTCCGACCCCTTCTTCTTCTTTGCCATACATAGTGTGGGTCGAACAGCCCCCGGTCGCCACCGAACCACACCCCAAGAACCTTAAGGTATAATTTACTTATTCCACGTGCATTGCTCTAGCTGCATGTGGGCTTTTTCCGCTTCTGCACTCGAATCTAGGTGTTGGATCAAACAGGAAAGTAGTGGGGAAAGTTGTATACCATGAATCTAGGACGTGGTTCAAAGAGGAAAGGAATAAGGGAAAGTAGTGGGAAAAGTTGTATAGCATGAATCTAGGACGTGGTTCAAAAAGGAAAGGAATGGAAAGTAGTGGGGAAAGTTGTATAGCATAAATCTAGGACGTGGTTCACAGAGGAAAGGAAGTGGGGAAAGTACTAGTATAGACTGGCTATACAGCACCTACGTTGGTCGAAAAGGGAAAACGATGACAAATGTAGTACGCGCATCTATAACAAACTAATCTTTTGTTTTGGGGGACAAGGTTGTAGAGTTTGAGCAGGACTAGATTTGCTGCGCTCACATAGGGAAAGGTGCCTAAAGATAACAAAACTAGGACCAACACAAATATGCTCCTTGGTTGTTTGTTCTTTGTTGCAACAGACTATGCATCACCCCAGTACATCGGTAGATGCACATGGTGCTGGTGTGTCCACTGTCCCGTGCAACTCTTTAGCTATTGTTAATCTAAGGCCCTGTTTGGTTAAAAACTCCCTAGTCCATACCTGCTTGGTTCCAGGGACTAAACATGGACTAGAGGTTATTAAATGACATGCTAAAAGACCATGTTACCCCTAGTAATGAACTAATAGAGACAAGGTGTGATGTGTGGCAGGGGCAACTGTTGGAAAAAGTCCCAAAAAGACTCTCCCTCAGGGTCTTCTTTCTTTAGTCCCAAATGCCCACTTTTAGTCCCTAAAAGTCCCTCCTGTTTGGTTTAGATGGGACTGACACGGAGTTTTTTAGTCCCTCCACCAAAATGTCCCTATAAACAAGCACCCTCTAATAATGCCGCTGGAAAATTGATGCAATGCCACAGTTAAAAGCAAATTACATGTTTAACGAATTTTATTGTTAATATAATCTCTCTGCTAATATTAATCAATGCCACCGTTTGAGAAATGCTACTGTCTTGCTTTCTTTCCCATTTAGATAAGGTAGATGCTTCTTTTTGTTGGCTTCTATGTCATCCACCATTATTGACCACTAGTTGTTTCCTTTGCACCTCTGTGTAAACAGGGTTATCTACTTCACCTCGTTGCCATTGTGACCTTTTGTTGCACTGCACAAAACACTTTTGTTTTAAGAGTGTTTTGTGCAGTTCAACCAAAGTGTCACACCGACAACGTTGCTTGATTGCTTGATCTTAGTGGAACTGCACAAAAGGCGATCTTACTTCCTATCCGTGTTGGCAAATTCGGTTCAGATCTTCTTCTTGTGAGTTGTTTGGATTCCGCGTCATGAGTGGTCAGTACTAGCCTTCTTTCACATGATTTTGCAGTGTGCTTTCATATGTTGTGCTACTTGTACGGTAATGTTGCTTGATTTTAGTGAACTGCACAAATGGAGACAAGACCTCCAATCTGTATGTACACCGCAATATCCCATTGAGGTAATATAAGGATATTTCACAACTGTTGGCTTGTATTTTGCCACTTTCATTAGAAAATTAATGTCATTGTTTAGTGCTATACTTGTGCAACCTAATTGACATGCCAAATCTTACATTGAAGGAGAAGCTTGTCTGTTATTGAACCAAGTGATGAAGGGGAAGAGCAAGCGGAAGAAAAAAAATCAACTCCTGGTGCTGTAATGAAGCACTGGGACTGTGATGACACAAGTAATGATATAGTTTTGCATCTTAATTTATTGCTATGGCTGGAATGAGCAATTGTTTTGCCACTAATTTGATGCCACTCTTAATGTAATACGTAATTATCTCTACGTGTGCAAACAGGGATCTTCTTTGAAGATTGAGGGAGTCCTGGATTAGGGGGTCCTCGGACAGCCGAATTATATCCTTTGGTCGGACTGTTGGACTATGAAGATACAAGATTGAAGACTTCGTCCCGTGTCCGGGTGGGACTCTCCTTTGCGTGGAAGGAAAGCTTGGCAATTTGGATATGTAGATCTCCTCCCTTGTAACCGACTCTGTGTAACCCTAGCCCCCTCCGGTGTCTATATAAACCGGAGGGTTTAGTCCGTAGGACAACAACAATCATAATCATAGGCTAGCTTCTAGGGTTTAGCGTCTACAATCTCGTGGTAGATCAACTCTTGTAATACTCATATCATCAAGATCAGTCAAGCAGGAAGTAGGGTATTACCTCCACCGAGAGGGCCCGAACCTGGGTAAACATTGTGTCTCCTGTCTCCTGTTACCATCCGCCTTAGACGCACAGTTCGGGACCCCCTACCCGAGATCCGCCGGTTTTGACACCGACATTGGTGCTTTCATTGAGAGTTCCACCGTGCTGTCACGATAAGGCTGGATGGCTCATCTTGTTGTCAAGGACAACATCACCTCGGGGGGAGCCCTGGCTGTAGGCCAAACCCTTCGACTAGGCGGGTTCGTCATGACCGCCCGTTCGGCCGTCGCGCCGACGATGACTTCTCGGGTCATCAAAAACATCCTCCATGTCGGCTCGGGATTTGCCAAGCAGATGGATCCAATAGAGCTCTCTTCTTTGAACGAGCTCTTGGATCGCATCGCCACCCTGGGAGTCGCAATAGACTATGATCGGATCGGGCTTAAACTCGACCAAAGGGAGATTAACTCTCTGCCGGTCACCCATCAGATAGCGGTGGTGGAGGAGCAATGTAGCAATTCTTTCTGTATTTTGAGGACAAACTATGTCCGGATTCCCATGCTCTCCGAGTCGGATACCCGTCCACGGGAGGACATGGCCCAAGCTCCGAACTTCAAATCAGACAGCGGGCCAGAACTATTGGGCAACATCCTGGAGTCCAAACTGCCAAGCTCAGAAACTCCTCCGCCCCTGGGTCACAGATCAGCTCAGGGTTCGGACCTAAATCTACCCACCCACCCAGACTCAAGTGATATTTCCCACATTAGACAAGAGCCCCAAGAGACAGTACATCACTATTGGGCCAGATTCCTCCTTGTAATGAGCAAGGTCAAGGACTGTTGCGAGGAAGACGCAATTTCATTCTTTTGCAAAAATTGCATGGACAAGGGAATCCTCAATGCCATAAGTCGACGTGACATAGCACACATTGCTGACTTGGCGGCCATAGTACGAAAGTACTGTGCAATGGAAAGCGCCTGGAAAACCCAAACAAAATTCTGGGACCCTCCGGCTCTCACTAAACCCCACGTCCGAACTAAAAGGATGTACTCTCGTAAGTCACCCGATCCAATTACAAAGAAACCAAAGCCCACTACAGGGCGTGGAACTGTATTGGAGGGATGGCTCAATGGGCCATGCAAAATTCACAGTACAATGGATACCATGCCAACACACAACCTTAGAGCATGTTGGATACTCCGGCAGGTGGCCAGGAGCGGCGAGGATATCCTCACCAACAATACAATAGAGCACCATCCTATGGAAAATAACAATACAGTATTGACAGTCTTCGAGACCTTCACCTCAAATAATAGGCGCAAGCGAACACTCCGTAGCCTTGCCGAAGTCTGCCACATTGCAGCAATACATCCATGGAACGACACGGCCATAACCTTCAGTGCAAGTGACGAACCTCAATTCCGAACTGCCCGAGCACCAGCCGCTTTGGTCCTTACTCCAATTGTGGATGGCTTCCGGATTGCTAAAGTAGTCATGGATGGTGGCAGCCGATTAAACCTCATCTACGAGGAAACTCTTAGCAAGATGGAAATAGACAAGAGCCGCATTGAGCAAAGCAGCACGACCTTCAGAGGAATCATCCCTAGTCAGGAGGCACGATGTGGGAAAAATCACACTAGATGTGGTATTCGGCACGCCGCAGAACTATAGGTCCGAAGAAATCACATTGCAAGTGGCCCCATTTAGTAGCGGATACCACGCCCTTTTAGGGCGGGAGGCATTCGCGATCTTCCAAGCTATACCCCATTCGGGTACATGAAGCTCAAAATGTCCGGGCCCAATGGAATAATCACTCTGGCTAGTGATCCGGACATAGCACTCCGCGCCAAAAATAAAACCGCCGCACTAGCCCTCGAGGCGTTATCCGAAGCCCTGACGGCCGAAGAACTAACTGTGCTGCGCTCTACAGTGGACAGGGACGACGTGATACTCGACAAAAGGCCCAAGTCCACCTCTTTTAAACCAGCGGACGAAATAGTCAAATTCCAGGTCCACCGAACGGACCCTACAAAAATAACATCCATCGGGGCACAGCTAAACCCCACAACAGACGCCGCACTGCGGGAGTTCTTGCGCGAGAATTGGGACATCTTCGCCTGGCATCCTTCAGACATGCCAGGAATCCCACGCAGGCTGGCCGAGCAAAGCCGTAACATTCTAAAGGGGTTCAAGCAGGTCAAGTAGACTCTTCGGCGTTTCTCTGAGCCAAAGCAGCAAGCCATGGGAGAAGAGCTAGTAAAGTTACTCAAGGCCGGATTCATCAGAGAAATAAAACATCCGGATTGGCTAGCAAACCTGGTGATGGTACCAAAGAAGGACAAATCCTGGCGCCTATGTGTCGATTTCAAGGACCTTAACAAGTCTTGCCCCAAGGATCCCTTCCCCCTCCCCCGCATCGATCAAATTATCGACGCTACGGCAGGACACGACTCATTGTGTTTCCTCGACGCATACTCCGGATACGATCAAATTAAGATGGCGGAGTCCGATCAAGCCGCAACGACATTTATCACTCCATACGGCCCCTTCTGTTTTAACACCATGCCTTTCGGGCTCAAAAATGCCGGTGCAACCTATCAACGCATGATTCAGACATGCCTGGAAACACAAATCGGCCAAACAGTGGAAGCATACGTAGACGACGTGGTCATTAAGACAAGACAAGTCGAATATTTAATTAACGACTTGAGGCTCACGTTCGACAATCTCCGAACATACGACATGAAGCTCAATCCGGAAAAATGCATTTTTAGCGTGCCCGCCAGAAAACTCTTGGGCTTCATCGTCTCCAATAGAGGAATTGAAGAAAATCTGGCTAAAATCCGAGCTCTGTCACAGTTGGCTACCCCAACAGACCTCAAGCAAATCCAGAAATTAACTCGATGCGTGGCTGCCTTAAGCCGCTTTATCCCCCGATTAGGAGAAAAGGCACTACCTCTTTATCGCCTTCTTCGACGCACCGAACACTTCGAGTGGACCGATGCGGCCACGGCCGGATTGGAAGAAATAAAAGCCGTATTGGCCACCAACCCAATCTTGGTCGCGGCAAATGTCGGCGAACCAATGCTGTTATATATAGCGGCAACACACCAAGTTGTAAGCGTAGTGCTCGTCGTCGAACGAGAGACGGACGGACATAAGTTCCCGCTTCAAAAGCCGGTATACTACGTATCCACTGTCCTTGCTCCATACAAATCACGGTACCCACATTATCAAAAGATAGCATACAGGGTCTTCATGGCATCCTGGAAACTACGACACTACTTTCAAGAGTGTTCAATTACGGTGGCCTCCGAAGTACCACTCAATGACATAATAAATAACCGCGATGCCACGGGCCGGATTGCTAAATGGGCTATCGAGCTCCTCCCATTCAACATAACATATAAACTACGGCGAGCCATTAAGTCGCAAGTACTGGCTGATTTCGTCGCCGAATGGACGGAAGCCGAACTCCCTAAAGAGTACGGCGCGGACTCCAATTGGATCATGCACTTTGACGGCTCTAAGATGCTGGCTGGTCTGGGGGCAGGCATCATCCTGACATCCCCCACCGGAGATACAGTCCAATACGTACTCCAAATATTATACACACACTCCAACAATGCAGGAGAATATGAGGCCCTGTTGCATGGTCTCCGGATGGCAGTCTCCATGGGCATTCAACGCCTAGAGGTGCGGGGGGATTCGAACCTCACAATATCTCAAATAAATGGGGACTTTGACGCCAAGGACCCAAAAATGGCGGCTTACCGCAACACCGTCCTCAAAATGTTAGCTCGGTCCGAGGGCCTCGAATTCCACCACGTGGTCTGAGAAAACAATCAAGCGGCGGATATCCTCGCCCGCATCGGCGCTAAGCGCGACCCTGTCCCACCTAATATCTTCTTGGAAAGGTTGTTTAAGCCATCCATGGTGTGGGAAGGGGAGACCAGCAAAAACAGTCTGGATCCGGCCACAACACCAGACCTCGAACACTCTGACGTAATCGGAGGCCCTGCCACCGTAATAACGCCTTCGTCCCACATGATTATGGCTGTCATCGCCCTGTGGACAGAACCCTTCTTGGCTTACCTAACTAGGCAAGAACTCCCCGATGACCCAAACGAGGCACGTTGCATTGTGCGGCGGTCTAAAGCCTACAAGGTCCATGAGGGAGAGCTTTATAAGAAAAGAGCTACCGGAGTACTTCAAAGGTGCATCTCCGAAGAGGAAGGATGGCAACTTTTGGCAGAAATTCATGTTGGACTTGGCGGGCACCACGCCGCAGCTCGGGCCCTTGTAAGCAAGGCCTTCCGTACAGGTTTTTACTGGCCGACGGCCCGAGCAGACGCATAGGACCTCGTTCAACATTGCGCCGGTTGCCAGCTGTTTGCAAACCAAAGCCGTATGCCACCCACCGCTCTCCACACAATCCCCATTACTTGGCCCTTCGCGGTCTGGGGGCTTGACATGGTCGGACCCTTTAAAGGGGGAAGCCACAAGAAAAAATACCTATTGGTCATGGTGGATAAATTCACCAAATGGATAGAAGCCAAACCAGTCAAAACGGCCGAGTCCGGACCAGTGATAGACTTCATATCCGGGGTTGTACACCGTTACGGCGTCCCCCACAGCATCATCACCGATAACGGCTCGAACTTTATAGTCGTCGATGTAAAAACCTGGTGCAGCAAAATGGGCATTAAGCTCGATTATGCCTCTGTCTATCACCCACAAACTAACGATCAAGTCGAGCGAGCAAATGGTCTTATCATGAGCGGCATTAAACCTAGATTAGTGCGATCCTTGAAGGAATCAGATACACACTGGGTGGAGGAGCTTGACTCCGTACTATGGGGGATGTGGACCACGCCGAATCGCACTATCGGATACACACCGTTCTTTACGGTGTACGGTGCAGAGGCGATACTGCCCTGCGACATCATTCATGACTCATCTCGAGTCCGCATGTACGAAGAGAAAGAAGCCGAGCTTGATCGGCAGGACAGTTTGGACGCCCTGGAGGAGGAGCGTGACGTGGCAAAAGCCCGCTCCGCATTCTATTAGCAACAGGCTCGGCGGTATCAAATCAAAGAAGTACGGGCCAAAACTTATAACATTGGCAGACTCGTTTTGCGCCTACCGGAGAAGAAATAGGACAAGCTCAAGCCCAAATGGGAAGGTCCCTTCGTTATTGACAAAGTTCTGACCGGTGGAGCATACCGTCTGCGAGATGCATCGGACAATCGACTCGAGCCAAACCCATGGAACGCAGCCAGACTCCGAAGGTTCTACGCCTAGCGTCGGACTCTGTGTTCATCTCCTTACCTCCGTCAATTATATATATATATATCCGTTATCTGTCTTTTCTTTCTTTCTTCCCCTTTTCTTCACGACCTTAAAAGGTTAAAATGTGTCTTGACTACACAATCTTGACACGCTAGGCGTGCTCATTATACCTGCGGCCTTCTTATACAGAAGCTTAATATAACTATGCTCCGGGCTCTATGCCCCCCGCACATGTGTTACTTTTCCACATGTACCTATTCTTCTCCATTATATGCATCGATATGACTTAAGTTTTGGCCAAGTTGGGTTACCTGGCTCTTGTATTTATGCCCTACGTTCCCGTTAATTCGGCTAGGGCATAAGGGGAGCACCTCTGCGATTGTTACTGCCGGGTCAGCCGGATGTATACCTCAGACTGGGTGAAGCCGAAAGCTAGCGTTCTTAAGGGAATATTCGGTCGGTGAACAAAAGATGAATTTTATTTATTGTGATACATGCCCCCAGATGTTTATATCCTGCGTCTCTTCTCACGGTCTGGACATGCACATTAATGCATGCGTACCCAGGGAAAGGAACCCTTAACGGAACTATTCTCCCTAGAAGATTTTTCTTACTATCCATGTAATATAACATAGCTAGTTGGGTACTTGTTTGTTCAAGCACTTACGACCCCTACGCCTGGTTTCGACGCGTACCCCGGTTTTTACATAACTGAGCAAGTATTCGGATACACTCCGGACTGTCGGGTCTGGAGGTTGAAGCGAAAAGGTCCGCCATGACAAATGATTTACAATCCGGCTAGGGACAATACATGTCATTTGAAGTACACAGTCACTTAGACTGACTAAATTCTTCTTCTATACCATCCAATAGGCTGTCTAGCCTACAATCCTGTTGGGAATACTTTGCGGCTAATTTCACCTGGTCATACACCAAACTGACGGGGATCTCTTTCCCACTAGACCCCACAGGTCCGACCTCGGCCATGTGGTTCGGGTTAGTCTTGGTATATCGCGTCTTCACCATGGCCCAGGCTTCCCTTGCACCTTGTCGGCTGGCCGATATCTTCCATAATCGGAAGCCCCGCCGCGCTCCCTTGAGCATCTCTACAAGCTCCCCCATGCCTCCTGGCAGGGAGGCGGATGGCCACAAGGCTTGGGCAATGCCCTGCATCACCTATTGAACTTGTTTGTGCAGTTGTGAGAGCTCTGGCAGAAGATCACCCGCAGACCCGGGCATCTCCTCTGCGGGACGACCCGTCAGCATACCTACAGATATAACTCTGTTAGCCGGTTTCTTTATCAAACTCTATAAAAGTTCATTCAAGAACTTACTCAAAATGCCGCGTCGAAGCCTTTTATTCTCCTTTACGGAGTCAACTAGCTGGGCCCGAACATATTTCAGTTCAACGCCCAGCTGGGTATTGGCATATTCGAGATCATTTTTCTCCTGCCTAACCCACGTAAGCACGCGCTCGCCAGCCTCTAGCTGTCGTTGAGCATGTTGCTCATCCCCTCACACGACCTCCGGATTCACTCCGGTGTCCTCTGCAGAATCTATTGTTAGATTTGCATACCTACCGAATACTAACTGGTACATATCCTTCTTTTCGATAGAAACAAGTGTTACCAGATGGGGCCTTCGTGGACTCCTTCATTGCGGCAACTGCGGCCCGCAGCTGGGCTTTGCACTCCTCCAGCTCTTGAGACAATTGGGTATTCTTCTCCATAAGAGCCTACAAAAATAATGATCCTTGAATCAGTTGTGTCAACTATTTCAAGTCTCAGGGGCTACTGATATATATAATTATCAGATTTTCTTACCCGTATATCCTTTACATACTGGTTCGTGGCTCTGGCAAGACCATTTTGAGCAGCTCGGATGTACGCGTCTCCTGAGTTGAAGGCATCGAACGCCTCCTCAGAGAAACCAGGGTCGTGGAGTACAGCCCGACGGCGCCTGTGATTCATGGCACTCTCCACTTCGGAATTCGTAGCGGACAGCCTATCCGCATCCTTTGTAGGAGGAACATCCGGTGTTGTCCCCACGTCAGCATCTGCCCCTAAGTCCGGCTCTAGAGTCCGGCTGGTGGAGGCATGGACGGCGGGCTCTCCGGGCATGGTCCGGCGAGCGTTTTTCCTGCCAGGAACAATGGACGTTATTATATTTAAACATAACAAACCACGGAGTAGGGTTTTTTCATACCTCTGCGATGGCGTCTCAGTCCTGACCGCCTTCCTTTTAAGCCTATCTAGTTTCGGTGCCCTTGCTGGTGAGTCACTGTGGGTTCGGCGTGGCGTCCCGAGGGCCTTCCCTGTAGGACACCATATGTGTGTGATGGGTGAAGTGCAAACAAGGGATCCTTCTCAAAAGTTGGGACTCCGGTTTTACTTACATGCGATGCAGGGAGCAGGCCCGTATAATCGGCTATGATAGCCACCGAGGCCCCGTCGCAGCTCAACTGATAGAACGTCCTGCCAATGAGTTCCACGAATATGTCCGAATCTTCTTCGAGTCTGGGGTCAAGGGCCGGTCAGGGTCCTCTGGCTGTGGAGACGGGTTATGGACCTCCCTCACAGCTTTTCGTAGTTCCTGCTATGAAATAGCAAGGTAAATACTTATAATGAAGAATGCGGGAAGATCTGGAGTGAAAGGTAGCAGCTCACCCAGTTTGGGGGGTTGTACATGGAGAATCCATCCTGTGGCTTAATATGGATGAACTCCTCTTCCTCTCCTTTGTATAAATTAGACAGTACTTTCGCTAGAGCGGCGGCGGAGTCCGGACCTTTACGGCCGCAGCGGATGGCATCGTCTTCTCCATTGAAGTGCCACATGGGTTTCCCCCGATACTGAAGTGGCTGCACCCCCCGCATTATACATATTGACAAAACTTCGATAATTGTCAGTCCTGATTTGGCTAGCGTTTCTATCCTTCCCATCAGGTAAAGGACCTCTCTGTCATCTTCCTCCTGGGGGCTCCGAGGACACCAGCTACGACATTTCTTCAAAGGGGCATTATTGAACTCAGGAAGGCCCATCCGAATAGGGTCCGTAAGGGGGACGTCCTCCATATAAAACCAATCCGACGGCCAGTCTTCGGATGTCTTCTTCGGGGTACCGGATAGGTATCCGGTCCCAGCGATGCGCCATATTTCGGCTCCGCCCACTTGATATATTGATCCTTCTGTGTACAGGGTACGAGGCAGAATAGCCTTTTCCATAGCTCGAAATGAGCTTCGCAGCCCAGAAACAGCTCGCAAAATGCGACGTAGCCGGCAATGTGTAATATGGAGGCGGGAGTAAAGTTATGCAGCTAGAGGCCGTAGAACTCCAGGAGCCTGTGGAGGAACGGACGGATTGGAAATCCGAGTCCCCTCAATAAGTAAGGGACAAGGCATACCCGCTCCCCCATGGATGGGTTGGGGAAGCTCTCCGCTTGCTCCCCGTCGTTGTAAGTGGCTAGTCCCGCTCGGACGGGGACCATATATGCATGAGGAAGAAACCCCTGGGTCTGTAACTCTACTAATTGGCTGTGAGGGATGGAACACTTCTCCCAATTGCCTGGCTTAGCACTACGGGAGCGAGAGGAGGAGCTGCGATGGCCGGCCATGATAGGATGGGCTTTTTCGGGCGCGCTCCGATGGATACTCGTTGTGGGAGGATGGTGTGATCTGATCTGAGGATCCCCAACTCTTTAAATAGGAGATTTACTCGCAGGTTTAGGGTGGCAAATGTAAAAATGCCCCAACTTCTCACATTCACTCGACACATGGAAGATAGCCATTATTAATGCACAAAAGTCGAGGAGTGCAACATTTATGGGAAAGCCGAACACTACTCGACAGGTATTCGGAATTTGGAGAAGAACCCGCCTTGCAATGCCGAAGACAATCGGCGCGCCGGACTCATCGTCATTGAAGCCTGGTTCGGGGACTACTGAGGGAGTCCTAGATTAGGGGGTCCTCGGTCAGCCGGATTATATCCTTTAGCCGGACTGTTGGACTATGAAGATACAAGATTGAAGACTTCATCCCGTGTTCGGGTGGGACTCTCCTTTGCGTGGAAAGCAAGCTTGGCAATTCGGATATGTAGATCTCCTCCCTTGTAACCGACTCTGTGTAACCCTAGCCCCCTCCGGTGTCTATATAAACCGGAGGGTTTAGTTCGTAGGACAACAACAATCATAATCATAGGCTAACTTCTAGGATTTAGCCTCTACGATCTCGTGGTAGATCAACTCTTGCAATACTCATATCATCAAGAT
Organism: Triticum urartu; assembly: GCF_056163025.1. Classification (NCBI taxonomy): domain Eukaryota; kingdom Viridiplantae; phylum Streptophyta; class Magnoliopsida; order Poales; family Poaceae; genus Triticum; species Triticum urartu. The sequence goes on from NC_141873.1 coordinate 124,157,534, forward strand.
CAATCAAGCAGGAAGTAGGGTATTACCTCCACCGAGAGGCCCGAACCTGAGTAAACATTGTGTCCCCTGTGTCCTGTTACCATCCGCCTTAGACGCACAGTTCGGGACCCCCTACCCGAGATCCGCAGGTTTTGACACCGACAAAGATACCATATATTTTAGTGGAACTGCACAAGAAGATGTTGGAAACATTAATCTAATCGAGGAGTATGTAGTAAGCATGGCCACCACAGTAGATAGCAACAGATGGTTCCGAAGAAGTGCTTCATCTGTATGCTCTACAAAATAAGCCTCCTGACAAAGGTTGGTACTCGCCCACTGATTTCATCATATGATTGAGGTTTGTCATCTCTATTGGTGTTGTGCTACTATTTAGATACTGTCAACAAAAAGTGGTATTGTCCTTGAGAAGTGCTTCATCTGTGTTGTTCTAAATATTTCCTTTCCTTTTTTCGAGCAAACAGGGATGCTAGCATTTAGTTATCCTCTTGTCTTTGCACAACAGGACCATCCTCCTCTGAAGAAGAATATGGAGTACGTGAAGTGACTAGTTCCGATTATGCCAGGATGAAGAAGCCTTGTCTATCTTCTCATTAGAAGGAGCAGTTGAAGGATGGTTACATTACCCCCCACAAGACCAAACTAACTTTAGCACAGAAGGACTAACAAATCTCCATTTTCTTGCTGTGATGTGCGAGTACAATGTTGTTCTAGGATTCTTTCCAGTGAGTTCCATTTTTCTGAAAGTGTGCTCTACATGGACCATTTAGGTGCCTGTTTAAACTGTCAATTCATAGTACAATTTGCTTTATACTAATCACTTTTTTGTATTTGTGCAAACAAGGGTGCTCAGCTTGATTTCAATGGGAACTGCACAAAATGTTCATGAATACATCGAATCATTCATTTCCACCACAAGAAAGGAGGTGCCGATAAGTTCAAGGCGTTGCAACATATAAGGGCGAAATCATACAAGCTACGCACGAATTTGGTTGATTTTGGTGGAACTGCACAAAAAAGAACAGCTGGTTTATTTAGCACGTGGTGCCATGTCAATGTCCGAACTGATGGCAAACCCTGCCCATTCCACAATCGTAGGCATTTGATATTTTGGAATGGGAAAACCTTGTCAAATTTTGCTCATTGATTTTAGCAAGAAGACATGCGTTCGATATTTTTGAATGGGACGCCCTTTGCTATCAGCAGCGTCGATCCATATTTTCTTTATTCTTTAGTTGTGAAGTAAATATTGGGTCTGACATGTGAATCGCTGAGATGCATAATCATCTATTGTTTTGAATGTTCACTATGAATTGCCAGGCATGTGTGCTTGATTGCAATGTACATGAACGCTAAAAAGCTGCTCAAACTCTTTGTACTCCTTATGTTCCTTTTTACTTCGCACATTGTGAAAGTGCATACTTTTTTCTATAAGATTGGTCAAACTAGAGATACTTTGACTGTAGACAAAACTTGTATGCAGACTAGAAAGGACTGGAGGGAGTACATGTGAAACAGCTGCAAATGAGGTGATCACCCTGGGAATAATGCTAGTACGTATTGTTTTGCATGTTCATCCAATGCCAATGATACAAGAATTCGAACTAATTGAAATAAATTCATACATACACGATCGGATTTCATATAAACATGCCAGATTTCATTACATTCTTTAACTAAAAGGGGTGCACTGGAGGTATAGTTAATTAACCAAAGCTACCCACCTGTGTCCGGCTGAGTCGAACAGAAGCTTCAGTGACTTAACTGCAGGTGCAGTTGCGTAACTGACATGTGGCCCAGATGCCTGTTGGGCCCACATGTCAGTCAGCCAACTGCACCAGCAGTTAAGTAGAAGCAGCGTCCTTCTCCAATATAGCTCTCCGACTCCACGTCGCTGCCAAGAAGCTAACCGGTCATTAGTGGCCAACCCGCCAAGCTTGTCATAGCGATTAGGGCAACTAGGAGCCCAATGATCAGGATCCCCACATGACAAACACCTTTCTTCTTGTCATTCTTCTTCTTGAAGTTCATGTGTTGCACAGCCTTGTTCTTCCCATCAAACTTTGCTTTACCATCAAACTTGCCCTTGTTCTTGAACTCGTGGGGCTGGAAGTTCTTCTTCTGTACAATATTGGCACTAGATCCTCCCTCAATTCCTCGAGCATGTGTGTCCTTTGCTCTCGCCTTTTCTTCCACATCAAGAGTGTCAATGAGATACACGAAGGAGGAAGCTTAGTGATGATACCTCCGGCAACAAACTTGTCCGGTAGCATACAACTAAAGTGATCAAGTTCTCTAGCAAATGACTGTATCTCATGAGCTTGCTCAACCATGAAGCGCTCTTCAATCATCCTGTAATCATAGAATTGCTCCATGATGTACAGCTCAGTGCCAGCAACCGGAGGGTAGCAGCGGTGGCCTTACTTGGACCCGAGCGGCGGCGACCTACCGTGTTCTATTGTTCCTCATTTTCTGTGTGGCGCGGCCTCGTTGGCAGCAGGGCGGGGCCTCGGCAGAGCCGGCGATGTCCTCTGTCTCATTGCCGGCGGGCGGTGCCTCGGCGGAGCGGGGGAAATCCTCCCCATCGTTGCCGGAAGGGTGGGGCCTCGGCGGAGCCGGCGGTGTCCTCTGCCTTGTTGTTGGCGCCGCGGGGCCTCGGCGGAGCAGGGCCTCATCGACGCCAGCGGAGCAGGGACTCGTCGGAGCCGGCATTGTCCTCCGCCTCGTCCTTGGTCTCACCAAACAGCGCCTCGCCCACTTCATCACCCTCTTTGTAGGCAGCCGCAGCCTCCGCCACCCGCATGCGGTACCGCCAGCGCTCGAGGCAGCCCTCGCGGGCGGAGCGGTTCGAGTCGAGCAGCGCCTCCTGCTCCGCCCGCTCCGCGGCAATCTGCTCCTCCGCCTACAGGTGCTCCCGGAGGAGATGGTGGTTGTAGGTGGTGTCGGCCTGCGCCTCCCAGAACTGCTCCTCACGCTTCTGCCTCACTGTGTCCATATGTTGGGCATGAGCCTCGCTGATGTTCATGGTGCAATGCACTGGCGAGGATGGCACGGAGGAGGGGGTTGGCGCTAGATCATCGACTACCATGTTCTCCATTGGGACGTCGTCGTCCTCCGGCTGCCTGCCGGCCAGCTAGTCGGCAGCAATGGCTGCCATCTCCTTGTGGGCCATCGTCCGCCCGTCCCGAAGAGCGCTGAAGCGAGAGGAAGCCATGGTGGGCTATAGTGGTGTGGACAGGAGAATAGGAACGGATGCGGATGACTACGGCTATGGCCAGCGTAACAGTTTATATAGCAATGGTGGGCGGCGAAGGGACGAACGTGTGGCGCCGGAGTAAATGCCTCGGCAACCGTGTATCATTAATGTGGGTGACAGAAGGTCGGACGAGCAGCACTTGTGTTGTTTGAAGGCGGAGCAATCACATGCACTGGGAAGCGGGGCGGGCAGCGCTGACCGTTTTGGGCGGAAAGCACGTGCGGGCGAGGGAGGCGGTCTGGGTGGGTCAAGGCAGTCAGACTCGTGCTTGGCGGCGGGTCGGTCCAGGAGCCGGACATGCTGGATCGCCAGCTACCTTGCCGAGCTAAGCGACGAAAATCAGACGATGGATGTAGCTTCCGACCAGGAGCCGGCGACACTGTCCAAGCCGTTCATGCCGTGTTCACCATAGAGCAGGTGCAGCCGCACTTCAACGCCCTAATAGCGCTACCAGCACAGGAGGACCTGTGCTGCAACCTCCGTCTCCTCAACGAGCACCGGTGAACAAGCAAACGACAATGCCGTCGCGGACATGTGGCCCTATGATCCTGGCTTCTTGAATGAGCAGCGGGCGCTGTATCAGACCATCCGTAGGGCCCGTGAGGCCCTCTACATCGTCCTTCGAGTTGTTGCGCTCCCCGTGGCGCTGCCGTCTCGCGTTGTCAACATGGTCAACGGACATGAGGATGAGGAGATGACTTTACTTGGAGAGGATGACAGTGGGGACCCACCAGGGCCATAGCCGCATGTACGCAAGTGCCTCCTTATTAGTATATAAAACTATATTTCTTTTGCTTACTCCTGGTTTCCTAACATCACGGTCCTATACCATTGTCAACCTATGTAGTCAATAAACGAGAGAATTGCACAAGAAGCGCCCGACAGCTGGGACCAAGCAGCTCGTGCAGTATTTGTGTTGGGGATATTACTACTGGATGTAAACCGGCCAGGAGTAGCCGGGTTAACTCCTTGAAGATTAGAAGCCCATGAAGATGCAGGAATGATGGCGCTTTACGAAGGCCCAAGGCCCAAAGGCGGGTTAAAGCATGTAGTTATAAACCGACCCGGTCATGTAACTTGTGTTGTAAGATAGGAAGGATAGAGACCGAACCGGACACGTTTATGATCCGGCTTCGGGACTCTGTAACCCGGCGGGTGTCGACCTATGTATATAAAGGGATGACCCGGCAGCGGTTTAGGGACGAACAACAACTTGATAGCCAAACAAAGCGGATTCGCTCCCTGGCCTTCGAAACCCTAGAAATACCAATCACAACTAGACGTAGGCTTTTACCTTCCTTGAAGGGGCCGAACTAGTATAAAACTCCCCGTGTCCCCTTGTCCGGTTTAACCCCTTTAAGCTAACCCATAGCGATGGCTCCACGACTAAGTCCTTTCAGAAGGACATCTACCGTGACAAACCCACGACAATTTGTGTTTTTGAGGTGTGAGCACTACAGAGTTTTTCTTGAGCGATGTTTAGCCCAGATATTAATTTTTCTCGTCTGAACAACAACGAAAACATTGCTGCAGCTATTAACCGGGCGGGCTGTGGCCCGTCTAGCCCAGGCCAGATATCCAGCCCAGATCTTAATTTTTTCAAGCTGAAAATGGCTAGCCTACCTATACGTTTTTAGGAATACCCAGGCAAGGTCAAGTTGTTATTCTCTGCCCCGCTGGGCTGCAAATCTTTCCTAGGAGGGATGTATTAGGTTTAACAAGAAAATGGGCTTTAAGAAATAATAAATAGGATGTAATTAGAAAAACTGAGAAGTAACTATAAAAAATGCACCAAACACGTAATTACTTTATAAAATATTATTTTTGGATATTGAAAATTTTAATTTCATTAATTGTTGCGAGCGCAATGTTTCGTTTGATTTTTATGTAATATTAATTTATGTTGAAACTATATTTAATCTGACTAGAAATTTCGGGATAAAAATATTTCGGATCCCATCAAAATGTGGGAAATTTTATTGAATTTTGTTTTGAACGGTTGGCTGAAATGGGCTGTACTTTTAACAAACTATAAATGGGCTGTAGTAAATTCCATTAGAATTCAGAAATTGGCTGCACATTCTTACAAATCTCAAATGGGTTATAAGTTCTCTGCCACACACTTGTGGCCTTACTAAGTTGACGCGTCCCCTCAAAAAAAAGTTGATGCGTATGCAAGGCTTTGTCAACTTATAGTCAACACACGGTTCTAGCAGTAGTGGTCGTTGGATGTCCATCCAACGGATGCCGTGCTTTTTCTTCAATCTCGGATATTCTAGCTTCACCCGCCCAAAAAATGATTCCTCCCCCTAACATCTGGGGTGCACTATTTCGGAAGATAACCTGTGGGCCTACTAAGTTGACGCATACCAAGGGCTTTGTCAACTTAGTCAATATAAACGATACTTGCTACAGTGACCGTACGATGTCCATCCAACGGCCGTCGTGCTTCTTCAACCTCTGGTCTTCTTGCTCCAGTCGCCCAAAGCAGCACCGGTCGTGCCACCTGCTCCTGCCTCCCATGGCCGGCTGTCCTGCGCGGAGGCCTCACCGCCCCCTACTACTCCCACTGCTGGCCAGGGCATCCCTCACTCACCCACACCCCCTATTATTCTGCGGCGACGACAGCCACACACCGCAGTCGAACCAGTAAACCCTCATACTCCTCTCCGTGTGGGCATCCATTGCCGCGTCTTCCCCGGCTCTATGCCGTCCCCTTCCTAGGCCTCATCGTCGTCCACCGCCCTGGTGCTCTCGGCGCGACGTGGTCAACAGGGTCAAGGAATGACTTCCATCGGAAGAGTACTGTACGTGGAGAGGATGACAGCTGGGTCAACGGCAGCCGCAAGGAAGTGCCTCCTTATTACGCAGAAAATAATTATTCCTCCACCTGACAACAGGGACCCACCGAACGGGCCACCATATTTGGCGAAAAAATGTTTTCCCCCTGACTGCTGGGACCCACCGGACGGGCCAACATATTTCATGAAAAAATGTTCCCCCCGCTGTCAGCTCAGACCCACCGGAGGTGCCTCCTTATTATGCACAAAAAAATGAATACTCCCACTGCTAGTTGGGACCCACCTTGGTGGGAGGCTGACTTGTGGGCCTACTAAGTTGACGGGGATGGAGTGCTTTGTCAACTTAGTCAATATGAACGATTCTACCTCCAGTGACCGTATGATGTCCATCCAACGGTCATAGTGCTTCTTCAACCTCTAGTCTTCTTGCTCCAGCTGCCCAAAGCAGCGCCGGTCGTGCCGCATGCTCCTGCCTCCCATGGCTAGCTATGCTGCCGCAGAGGCCTCACCGCCCCCTACTATTCCCACCGCTAGCCAGGCCCTGCGGCAACGGCAGCCTGACACCGTAGTCGAACCAGTGAACCCTTGTACTCCTCTCTGTGCGGGCTTCCATTGTCGCGTCTTCCTTGGCTCCGCGTCGTCCCCTTCCTAGGCCTCACCGTCGTCCACCGCCCTGGTGCTCTCGGCGCGGCATGGTCAACGTGGTCAAGGAACGACTTCCATCGGAAGAGTACTGTACATGGAGAGGCTAACAGCTGGGTCCACGGCGGCCGCAAGGAAGTGCCTCCTTATTACGCCCAAAATAATTATTCCTCAACCTGACAGCAGGGACCCACCATGTGGGCAACTGTATTTCGTGAAAAAGAAACGTTTCCCCCTGACTGATGGGACCTACCAGCTACATCTTCGCACGCAAGGAAGTGCGTTTAGAAAAAAACGATTCGCCCCCTAACTGTTTGGACCCACCAACAACATCTTCGCACGCAAGGAAGTGCCTGACAGTCGGGACCCACCTGGTCGAAGCGTACGTAGCGTTGTCATTCTGGTCGCGAACGTGTACGTACATACTAGTCGATGTAGAGGCGCGTACGTGTCGTAGTAGAGGCGCGCACGTAGCATGTACACGTACAGCAGACAGTGTGCAAGAAAGAAAATATGGCCACGTATGTACATATGAGCAGGGTCTCGAACGCCTACTCACGCATACATACGGCCAGGGCTCGTGTACATGACTGGGTCAGAACAGAGAAACTGCATCGTCGTCATGTTCATGGGGAGCCAACTGGCTGGGTCGGAATGGAATGCGTCGTCTTGTTCATCGGGAGGGCTTGGACGAAACAATCGATGGAAACGAGGCCTGGCGTACCATAGAGTGGAAGAAACGGTCTAGTGTTCGACCGGCAACGGTTGAAACGGGGTCCTGTTCATCGGGAGGAGTCTGGCGTACCGCAAAACGGAGGAAACGGACCTCCTACGGTCGAAACGGGGGTCTTGTTGATCGGGAGGGGTGTGGCTATAACACCCTCGATGCGACTATATCTCCCACGTGTCGAGGCACGACTTAGAGGCATAATCGCATTGAAGGCATATGTCGCAAGTCAGGCAATCTTCACAACATCCCATGTAATATGGATAATAAAAAGGGATAACATAGTTGGCTTACACTCGCCATGTCAATCAAGTACATAAATAACATTACATCATCCAAACACTCATGGCCCAACTACGGCGCCAAAATAAAAGATAACCCAACATGCGACACGGTCCCGATCACCCCCAACTGGGCACCACTACTGATCATCAGGAAAGGAAACATAATAACGTTGAGAGTCCTCGTCGAACTCCCACTTGAGCTCGAGCGCGTCACCTGGAGCGGAATCATCAGGCCCTGCATCTGGTGTAATAGTAATCTGTGAGTCACAGGGACTCAGAAATCTCGTACCCTCACGATCAAGACTATTTTAGCTTATAGGAATGGCAAGGTAAATATGTGGAGCTGCAGCAAGCGACTAGCATATATGGTGGCTATCTTATTCGCAAAAGAGAGCGAGAAGAGAAGGCAAAGCGCGAGCGAGAAACTAGAGGACAACCTGCGCATACATTAGTCCAACACCGTGTCCACTTCCCGGACTCCGCCGAGAAGAGGCCATCACGGTAACACACTCAGTTGATTCATTTTAATTAAGTTAAGGTTCAAGTTATCTACAACCGGACATTAACAAATTCCCATCTGCCCATAACCGTGGGCACGGCTTTCGAAAGTTCAAATCCCTGCAGGGGAGTCCCAACTTAGCCCGTGACAAGCTCTCACGGTCAACGAAGGAATAGACCTCCTCCCGAGATGTTCCGATCAGACTCGGTACCTCGGTTCTTCAAGACACTTCGACAGGTTAAAACAAGACCAGCAACACCGCCCGAATGTGCCGACAAATCCCGATAGGAGCTGCACATATCTCTTTCTCAGGGCACACTAAGATTGTCTAAACTTTCGGTAGGCCAGCCCAGAGTTGCCCCTGGTAGCCACCGGCGGCTGACGAGTTGGACCAACACTCAGAGGAGCACTGGCCCGGGGGGTTTAAATAAGATGACCCTCGGGCTCCGGAAACCCAAGGGAAAAAGAGGCTAGGTGGAAAATGGTAAAACCAAGGTTGGGCATTGCTGGAAAAGCTTTAATCAAGGCGAACTATCAAGGGGTTCCCATTATAACCCAAATGCGTAAGGAACGCAAAATCCGGGAACATAACACCGATATGACGGAAACTAGGGCGGCAAGAGTGGAACAAAACACTAGGAGAGAGGCCAAGCCTTCCACCCATTACCAAGTATATAGATGCATTAAGATAACAATATAATATAATGATATCCCAACAAGTAATAAATGTTCCAACAAGGAACGGCCTCCAATCTTCACCTGCAACTAGCAACGCTATAAGAGGGGCTGAGCAAAGCGGTAACATAGCCAATCAACGGTTTGCTAGGACATGGTGGGTTAGAGGTTTGACATGGCAATTTGGGAGGCTTGAGAGCAAATGGTAGGCATCGAAGCATTGGCATAGCAAAAGAGCGAGCAACCTAGCATAGCAAAGATAGTAGTGATTTCGAGGGTATGATCATCTTGCCTGCAAAACTATCAGAGTTGACTGGATCCTCGAAAGCAAACTCAGCGGGCTCCTCGTTAGCGAACTCGTCTCCCGGCTCTACGCAAACAATACAAACAAGAAACAAGGACACAATCAACCACGTGCAAGGATCAAACAATATGATGCAAGGATGATATGCTATGCGGGATGCGATGCGGGATGCATATGCAAGATGTGACAGGAAATGCAAGAAACTGGCCTCAACTTGGAAATCCAAGTGTTCCACTGGAAAGATGAGATGAAATCGCTTGAAAACGATATAAAGAACGCCGGAATCGGAGTTACGGTTTGGAAATGGCAAGCGATTCAAATATGACACCGGTCTGCGATTTACAGCAAGTAGCCATCTAAAAGCAATGAGATGAACATGCTACAGCACCCAAACATGACAACAAAATACATGGCAGGGATGTACTCAAGATGCTTAACAAAAGTATAGCACTGAGCTACGGCCAAATCATCCCTTAACAGGTTCAAACAAGCATGGCAAAAATGCATATGGCAAACAGATCTCAGACTTAGAGAAATTAACACTTGTCTGGAATTTCAGATCAGGTAGCACTCTTTGGAGCAACAAAACTACATGCTACAGGACCCGAGCATGGCAAAGTAAAGCATGGCATGGAGCTACTCAAAGAGCTTAACAAAAATCCCTTAGTGACCTTGAGCCAAAAGGGATCAGAAAATACAATTGCAAGCATGTGAACATGGCAAAAACATAATCAGTTCACAGACTTAGTGAAAACTAGAGCATGTTGAAAACAGATATCAAGTAGGCATGTTTACGAGCTCGATGCACTCACTACGGTGCAATTCATGGAAAGCTAAGCATACATCTATCAATAACACACAAAATGCAAGCTAGACATGGCAAGAACAAATACATAGCATGCACGGATCAACTACAACATCATCGGCAAAATTGCAAACAAGTTGACAATCTGCCTAGATTCACAAAGTAGCAAAAGTAGAGCTCGATTGACTCAAGCTAGGATGCTCCATAATTGCAAACAAAGACATGGATGTATAGAGCACTACAAGATTAACAAAACATCCTTACTGATCACCCTCAAAAGAGGCACAGATCACTAGGAAACAACAAGAACATATGGCCATCTGAAATAAACAGGTCAAGGACTTAGTGGAATTGCTAAGTCCCTGAAAACAGAATTACCAAGTGCCTCACTTTGCAAGCTTGTGCTAGTCACCACACACATCACAAAAATACATGGGTTGCACCTCTAGAAAGATGGCAAAACCCTTAACAAAACATAAGTAGAGCTCATGGGCATATCATGCACACAATAAACATGGCAAAAATGACAAATATGCAAATGGAGTAGCAGATCTGACAATTATCTCAAGTAGCCCTCTTCTAACAGCATTTCGGGCATCAAGATGACCTCAAATGAAAATGATTCAATGGAATGAAATGATGTACTCTCTGAGATAAACATTTTGATATGCTATATGCATGAATCGGAGCCACGGATGCAAAGTTACGGCACGATGAACAGGAGCACTTGAAACAGGAAAAATGTCGGGGACTTATTAGAAATCGACCTCCGGATCTAGGGTTCTTCGGCACGCAAACCGAGGCAGAAATACGGAGAGGTGGCGGCGGCTCCGGCGAGCTCGAAGAGGCGGCGGGGAGGTGAGGCAGAGGCGGATCCGGCATCTCCCCGTCCGGATCCGGCGGCGGGTGGCGGCTCCGGCCACCGGGGGACGCTGAGGAGGCGCGGGGCGGCGAGCGCGCGGCTCCGGCGAGCTCCAGCTGGCCGGCGGCGAGGCAAGGCGGCGGCGGGCGAAGCCGGGCGGCGGGGCGCGGCGCCGGCTAAGGAGGAGAAGGCGGCGGGCGGCGGAGAGGCGGCTACGGGCCGGGAGGGCCGCGGTCGGGCCCCGCGGGCCTCGGGCGGCGGGCGCCACGTGGCGGGACGCCACTGGTGCGGGCGGCGGCGGCGATTTTGTCCGGCGCCAGCGGACACGTCCGGGCGCGCGAGGGTTGGATCTAGGGTTTCGGAGGTAGAAGAACGGGAAATCTCGGAGGGCGTCTTTAAATAGGCATAGGAGGAGCTAGGAGAGTCCAAATAAGGTGCGGTTTTCGGCCACGCGATCGTGATCGAACGCTCTAGATGATGGAGCAGGTTTAGGTGGGTTTTGGGCCAAATTGGAGGGGTGTTGGGCTGCAACACACGCGAGGCCTTTTCGGTCCCTCGGTTAACCGTTGGAGTATCAAACGAAGTCCAAATGGTACGAAACTCGACAGGCGGTCTACCGGTAGTAAACCAAGGCCGCTTGACAAGTCTCGGTCCAATCCGAAAATGTTTAATCCCCACACACGAAAGAAAGGTAGAAATGACCACCGGAGGAGAACGAAGTGCCGGAATGCAAAACGGACAACGGGGAAAATGCTCGAATGCATGAGATGAACACGTATGCAAATGCAATGCACATGATGACATGATATGAGATGCATGACAACGATAACAACACACGGAGATAAAGACCCGAACCCGAGAAAATAAAATAACTTAACGCCGAAAACGGCAAGAGTTGGAGTACAAATTGGGAAAGTCATATCCGGGGTGTTAAAGTGGCGTACCGCAAAACGGAGGAAGCAGACTTGTGTTGGAGCGCTATGGTCGAAATGGGGGTCCTGTTCATTGGGAGGTGTGTGGCGTACCGCAAAACGGGTCTCCACGGGATACTGTTCATCTCCACCATCGACCCCCTCTAGCCTCCATGGGCTACTGCTCATCCACCGTCGACCTCCTCCAGCCTCCACCTGCGACTGTTCATCCACGGGCTCCTCTTCATCCAGCCTCCACCGCGCGCTACTCCACCGGCTACTATTCAACCAGCCCTCTCCACGGGCTCCTGTTCAACCACCCCTCCATAGGCTACTATTCATCCAGCCCTCCACTGTCTACTGTTCATCCATCCTTGCACGGGGTGGTCCTGTTCATCCTGCCCTCCACGGGGTCCTGTTCATCCAGCCCCAACCGGCTCGATATATCGGGGTCCTGTTCATCCAGAGGCAACACCACAGGGTCCTGTTCATCCTCCCCCACCAGGAACTGTTCATCCTAACCCCCCCCCCCATCAACGCTCACTGTTCATCCAGAGGCAGCATCGATCGGCTTCAGTTAGCAACAGTATCGAAGGAATCGCTCGATCGACTTCAGTTAACAGCCATCGCTCGATCGGGTTCAGTTAACAGCCACAGTAGCCTGCAGTGCAATCGCTCGGGTTCAGTTAGAGCCCAACGCCTCGCTCGGGTTCAGTTAGAGCCCAACGCCTTGCACCCACGCGCGTGCGTGTACGAGAGAAACGCGCATCACTCGGCCCCGACCACCCACCGTAACCGGGAACACCCCGATATTTTCCTCGCCCTCGCTTCTACCATGGTTTTTTCCGTCATGGACGGCCCAAAGAATGTAATGCAGCTGCGTCTCCGGCCCGCCCAGGACGAAAAGTGTAGCGACCCGACCTCAGACGGTCAAGTCTCTGTGCATAAGTGTCATCCCTGGATCGGTAATGCTGACACACATAGTACTCGAAGGATTTATAATGGAGTAGCAATCACACACTTATTACATCGATAGTCTCCAAAGAGAACTTATTACAATAAATATGGCTTAAGGCCATCTAAATAAGATAACAGTGGAAGGCTTGGAAGATAAAGTGAGTCCATCAACTCCAACGGCATAGCTGAGTGCACGACAATGGCCTAGCGAACCTTACTCTTCGTCTGAAAAGTCTGCAACATGATACGTTGCAGCCCGAAAACGGGTTAGCACATGGAATATGCTGGCATAGTAATACAGTAAAGTAATGAATAGATAATTGCTATCACTACATGCATATATGGCTGGTGGAGGCTGTATGGTTAATATGTTTTTGCGAAAAGCCAATTTTTTGCTACAACAAAGGAATATATTTTATTTAACTATCATGGTAGTTGAACAACATTGAGAAGGTTCCTCCAACTCAAATCCCAATTAAAAGTAATTATCAACCCAACTAAATTAAATTTAGAGTGATGAGATCCACATGATAATCCAAGAAACAGATATTCAAGATGTCCATAACCAGGGACACGGCTAACCATGATTAGTTTGTACACTCTGTAGAGGTTTGCGCAATTTTTTTCCACAAGACTCGATCTCCTCCGTTGGATTTCTCGCACTACATGGTGTTTGAGAAATGGCTGACCGAGACACAGTCTTTCAGAAGCATTAACTCTAACCCCGGGTAGACAGTACCAACCTACATCCCCTACATTTGCTAGCCTACGACTGGAAGAGGTCATGCAACATACTCAACTATGCTAGAGCCCGTAATAGCTTGTGGCTGCACAAGGAAGTTTCTAGCATGAATAACCTTATGATCCCTTTGAGCCTGGGTGGCGGACCGTAGGATGATCACACGGGTACTCCGGGATATCCTAGGATAATAATGGATTCTCCATGTGCCCACAAGCAATCCACCCAGATGTGTATTAAAGTTGCCACCTTAAGTTAACCATTAATTAACAATCTCAAATCTGTCATGGATTCACTCACCACAACCACGTCTAAGAGCATAGAATAGCAATATAAACATAACGTAGAAGTAACTCCCAAGGGTTTGATAATAAATAGGGCAATAGGTACTACCTCAACAACTACTTCCCAATACCCACAAGTTAATCACATCCTAATCATGCAATGTTTGAGGATTGTTACTAATGCATAAAAACTGGGTATGAAAGGAGTATGATCATTGTGTTACATGCCTTGCTGACGATCTACAAAACCTAGAGACTCGTAGTAGCACGCGTCGCACTCCGGGAATTCTATTGCAATCAAACAATAGCATACATAAACAATCAATCATAGATGCACGGGTAAAACTCAAATAATAAGATCGAATCCTAAAAACACAACTGAAGAGATTCGATCTGCAAAAAGGATCAAAACAAACGGAGCAAGGAAACTCAAACAACGAAAGAAACAAGATCCGTTTACTAATATGGACTAAAGTCAAATTTTACAATACCAAAATCTTGTTCAAGTTGGTTAAACATAAAGAGGGCTTCGAGACGAAGATCTAGACTCTTATTTCACTTGATTTGGATAAACGAGCGAAAAAATAAACCAGAATGAAGATTAGGGCTGGAATCGCGATCGAAAATAATTGCGGAAAAACGCTGGAAAAAGAAAAACTGACGAACAGGCTAACAAACGAACGTTCGCTGCATGCGGCTAATGGACGAACAACATTCGTTAAAACGAACGTACGGACGAATGTCCGCTATTTAATCGAACCGAGAAAAACTGAACGAACCGATCTAAAAAACAAACTAGGGTTTTTTAAAAAAACCAGGATTTTACCTAAAACCAAAAAAACGAACGGCTCCGGATCGGATCAGCGGCGGCGGCTTCGGCGGTTTCTGCGGTGGCGCGGCGAGGCGGGGCAGCGCGGGGCGGTGGAGGGTGACGCGGGGTGAAGCGGCAGCGGCACAGCAGCAGGCGGTGCCGGCATGGGGCGGCGGCGACGGCGGCAGCAGCACCGGCGCCGGCGGCGGGGTGGCGGCTTGCAGGCGGCGGCGGCTGGCAACTTGGGGCTCCAGGGGGGCCCGGATCGGCTTTTAAGGAGGGGAGGGGAGGCGGCTTGCGGCAGGGGGCGGGGAGGCATGGCCGAGTCGGCCACGGCGGTTGGCGGCGTGCGGCTCGCGGTCTTCGCGAGCGAGACGGCAGCACGGGGTGGTTGGGCCAACTGGGCCTCAGCCTAGTTCGGTCCGGCGGGGAAACTTTTTTTAAACATATTCCACCAAAAATAAATCCTAGAAAAATAAATGAAAATCTAAAAATACCAAAACAAATTTTCACCGTCTAAATAAAATATTTAGAATAGGGTGAACATTTTCTTGGCCTAAAATGCAATTTTGAAAATGCATATTTTTTTCTAATTCAAATAAAATAGAAATAAAATCCAAATAAAATATATTATTTGATTTTGGTATTTTTCCTCCAATATTTCATTTATTTTGGAGAAGTCATATTATCTCCTCTCATATATTTTTAATATCAAATATTTTCGGAGAGAAAAATAATTAAAACCAAAGTGATCCTTGTTTCGATATTTGATAAAATCCAAATATGAAAACGGTGAAATCCCCAACTCTCTCCATGGGTCCTTGAGTTGCTTAGAATTTTGAGGATCGCAAAAACGAAATGCAATAAAATATGATATGCATGAATGACCTATGTATAACATTCCAAAATCGAAATTTGGGATGTTACAAACCTACCCCCCTTAAGATAAAAATCGCCCTCGAGATTCAGGTTGGCTAGAAAATAGGTGTGGCTGGTCCTTCCATAGATCATCCTCTCTTTCCCAGGTGGCTACATCATCGGTATGGTGGCTCCACTGAACTTTGCAAAACTTGATAACCTTGCTGCGAGTAACTCTGCTGCACCAACCGCTTTGACTGTGAAGCCATTGAAGGTTGCACCTCTTGAACCCAGTGTGCAGTCTGAAGACTTGTCTCATGTCTCCAAGAGGACCAAGAAGACCAAGAATCCCAAGAAGTCTTTAGGGCATGTAAGTGCATCTAGTGCCACCCCTAGTTGGTTTAGGAGTATTGAAGACAAACCTGGTTGAGGGACTAATGTGTTTGTGAGAATTGTAGGATAACACAGGTAATAGTCCCTCATTAATTCGGTTTACCTACCAGAGATGACCCCTAAAAATGAGTGAAGCCATTGAAGACAATAGTGGTCTGTGAATAGATTCACATTGAAGACTATGACATGAGAAGACATCGTATGAAGACTATGGAGTATGAAGACATAGTTGTTTCGTAGTTTCCTTCTCTTCTTTGTTGAGTCATAGGAACCACCGTACCATTAAGTGGGGTCCAAGTGAACAAGGTCAGAGTGACTGATGTGATTCTCAACTAAATCCTATGTCTTCGAGTGTCGGGGGAAATGACACCTACGGGATCACGAGGAATCCCTTTTTGCTACGATTGGCGGGCACGGAGCTGTGGAAAGAGCGGGATTGAGAGATTAACGTGGGGGAATTATCCTGGTTCGGGCCGCAAGTGATGCGTAATACCCTACCCCTACTGGTTTCTGTTTATCTGGTGTTCTTGGACTAGCTACAAGGCGTGCAATGTCCCAAAAATCCGAATCCTCTCTCAGTATGCCGCAGGCCTACTTTTATAGTCAAAGGGGCTACCACAGTGGCACACCGGAGGTGGAAAGCTATACAGTAATCGAGTCTATCTCCTGGCACCGTAGGACAAACGCATTTAATGCACTACCGATGTGCCCTTATTGCTTTATCGGGGACGGCAAGGAAGCTCGTCCCACCTATCACTGCCTCGCCTGGCTTTGCGTGCGTCTGAACTGACGAGGCGTGTAGTGCCACGTTGGTTGGCTCCTGAGTTGGTGCGGTGGCTGAATCTTCACGAAGATTTGCATGCCACCACACAGGTGCTTGCCGATTTGGCCTAGAGGCCGCACGTCACCACGCGGACGCCTGCCTAGCTGGTGGGCTGGCAGCTGCATGGGAACGGCGGTGGAGTCTTGGCAAACGTGGGCCTGGCTGTGGCCTCGTGGATGTTTTCGGCAAGAGACTTGTCGGGGCCCTGACAAGGGTCTTGCCGTGGCATCGTGGTCGTCCCTGGCAAGGGTCTTGCTTGGGGTCTCGTGGGTATCCTTGGCAAGGATCTTGCCGAGGATCGTCGTCTTCTGGTCATCATCTAGTCTTGTGTGCTTCTGGTCTCCACAAAGATTTGCATGCCACCATGGAGGTGCCTCTCGAGCGTCGGTTCGAAAGTGGTTGATGGTGTTGGAACTCTTGGCTCAAGGGGGGGCGGCTCAGCTGGTGTCGGGCAAGTTGCCCCGGCAAAGTTCTTATCGGGGCTGTGGAGGCCACCCTGGCAAGGGCCTTGCTAGGGGAGTCCACCTCGCCCCTCTGCTCATTGTGTTTCTGGCTTGGCATTGTTCTGGTTGTCTTGTGGCTTTGCTTCCTTTCTCTGCCCCGCTAGGTGTGGCCGCAGGCGCGACTCCAACTGCCCGCGCACAAGTAAAGGGGTAAAATAGGACCCCTCCTTTTGTGCACCAACAGGAGCCCCCGGGGTTGGGCCATACATAAGCGTGACGCGTTGTTAGGCTAGGCCCAAAATGGTGCGCGGGCATGCAGGGCCGAGTTGTACTACTGTAACTCCCTCGCCCGTCGCACTTCCCCATGACTCATGTTGAATGCGCGACGTGGGGGTCATGCGTGGGGCGGTTGCTGCCGTCATGCGTCACATCATAGTAAATGGTAAAGAGGCGTCCCTGGCCTTCCCCATAAAAATGGGAAAAACCGCAGGCGCGCTGCTCATTTACTAGGTGGACTCGGGTGGTGGCCTTCAAGGTCCCCGCGCCCCACGGTCACGGGGTGGAATGCGGTCGCTTCAGTCGTCCTCTTGATTCCGGTTCGCTCGCCACGTGTCCTCCATGCCCATAGGAGGTAGGTGGTGGACGCGGAGGGCACAGGACATAATGTGGAGGCAGGAAACTGGATCATCGCTGATTGGAGCAGCGGGTCGGTCCCGATTCCCCGTGCCCCTTGGCGGCCAGATTGGTCAAGCGGGGCGGCCGATCCTTGGCCCCGCCCCTTTATAAGAAGAAGGGGAGGGGGGCGGCGTCCTTTGGTCCTTCAGCGCTCATCTCCTCCGCCTCGAGTCCTTTCTTCCCTTCATCATGGCGAGAGGGCGTGCAGGTGCTTCGATGGCGGCGACGAGGGCCTTCGCTCGACAGCGTGCCCTTCCTTCCTACAAGCTCATGGCGGCGGCCGGATGTGAGGGGAAGAGGGAGGGGGCGAGGCCAAGGCCGCCGTGGCGCTCGGGGAGGAGGAGGACGGGGCGGCGCACCGGTTTCGCATCCGCCTGCGGCCCTTCCTCCAATGGAGTGCCATGTCGAAGACCAGCCTTGCGAGTTCTACGTCAGGCTGCATGGGCCAGTGCGCGGCCGTCTTCATCTCCCCACTCCGTTTGCTCGGGAGATGGAGCTTAATCCGCCTCAGGCCCTGAGGCTGCACATGAGAGGCTGCGGGAATGGCAGCATGTGGGTCGACGTCGACTTCCCAGCCCCTCATGTTAGAGAAAATTCCTAATTTGACACTATCTTAAAATCTGCTTCGTTATTTGACACTAGAAAAGTTTTTCTTCCCTATTTGACACAAGTTCTAAATTTTATTCCCTATATGACATTTCTGTCCATTTTGAGCCTAAATGACACCTGAAAAGACTCTTTTGCCCCTCATGTGGTATGTGGGTGGGGGGAAATAGCGCACACACGCAGCATCAGTGCGAGGGCAGGAGAACACACACAGCAACACATACACATGCACCAACACACACGCACGCGCACACACACACGCAACAATACGCACGCGCACGTGCACACACACACGCAACAACACGCACGTGCACGTGCACACACACACGCAACAACACGCACGTGCACGTGCACACACACACATGCACACACATGCAGCAACACACACGCATGCAGCACACACACATACACACACGCAGCAGCAGCACACACGTAGGCAGCACATATGCACGCAACAGCACACACACACGCGCGCACGTACACACACAGTAGCAAACACACACTGCAGCACACATGCACACACACATGCAGCGGTAGCACACATGTGCGCGTGCACCCACACACGCAACAGCACACACGCACGCGCACACACATACCGCATGAGGGGCAAAATCGTCTTTTCAGGTGTCATTTAGGCTCAAAATGGACAGAAGTGTCGTCTAGGGAATAAAATTTAGGACTAGTGTCAAATACGGAAGAAAAAATTTTCCAGTGTCAAATAAGGAACCAGATTTTAAGATAGTGTCAAATAAGGAATTTTCTCCTCATGTTATGTATCTCCGCCGTGGATGGAAGACCTTCGCCTGTGCCCATAGCCTGTCGGAGGGGCTCGTCCTCCAATTCAAATTTATGGAGGACGGCCTGCTCTCCGTCAAGGTCTTCGGGCTCTTGGGAACTCGCTTGAGGTGTTGTGCGGAGAGCTCCTTTGACGGCGAACCCTCCTCCTCGAGTGGGAGTGATGAGCAGGACAGGGACAGCGACGATGAAGCCGTCAAGCGGGAGGACGTCGACTCCGACTCCGACTGACCGTGCTGCCCCCCTCCCTCGGCCCCATGCCCTACCAAGGGTTTTCCTCGTCAAGCTCTCCATCGGCGCGTTCCCCGCCGCTTCCTTTTTTCCTTCACCTGCCGCATCTCGGAGGAAAAGGGCAAGAACGGAGCTCACACGTAACCTATCTTTCTCCTTCAATTGTAGGCACTTGCCAAATCTTAATTTCTATATAATGTAATCTTTCGAGCCCATGCTTGTATCCTATAACATTTGTACTTGCATCAGCATATTAATGAAAAAGTCTAGTCCTGCCGGTAGCTCGTGCATGTGTACGTTCGTGCGGAGGATAAATGCCTTCTTAGTGTAAATAAATGAGTACTTCCGGCAAGTCACCTTGCCGGCGCCCCTTGCGCCTGCCGGAGAATCACATCTGCCGGGTTACAAACAAAGGGCCTAGCCCCCCGTCCACCTCTTTTTGACAAGGGTCACCACAACCATTCTGACCGAAGCAGCGTTCGAGTCGGAAATGGGATCCCCCAAGTCCTTAAAGACGAGTGGCGATGTTTTCTAATGCACAAGTCACAGGTTATGAATACGAATGGGCAAGAGGTAAACTTTATCTGTTTGGTTTTCCGGGGATCGCCGTGTCGGGCGGTCTTCTCAACTTCTTGCCGGAGCCGGGTCCTTGGCGGGATCGCGCGTCTTTGCCGTGACTGGAAAGAAGTGAGGACAAAAGCACGGAACCTCGGTGGTTCACTAACATTTACTGGAACCGAAAAGCAATACAGTACCCTGAACAAGCATGCATATACGTATATACACAACCATGGAAATCGATAGGAAACTATACATACTAAGGGATTCCTTTTCCCTGACTGCACACAGGGTCTGCGCCTGGCTTCGTACATAGGGTTACATGCCTCGACGACAAGGCTAGTACGAAATAGGGGTTGCCAGGGCTCCCGGCAACCGTGCCTTAGGGGTAAAACTTGCGAAGATGTTCAATATTCCAGGAGTTGCTCATCGGTATGCCATCTTCGGTCTCCAGGTAGACTGCGCCAGGGATGGTGACTCGTATTACCTGATAAGGGCCTTCCCACTTCAGCGTCAACTTGTTTGGATTCTTGGGGGATTGGATCCGCCGAAGAACAAGGTCACCTTCCTCAAGGCTTCGGGCGTGAACCTTGCGGCTATGATAATGGAGCAAGGCTTGCTGATATCGAGCAGCTCGCACGGCAGCCCGAAGACGATCTTCCACAAGGAGCGTCGCATCATCTTGGCGCAACTGCTCTTGCTCAAGCTCATCATAAGTGAGCACTCGAGGTGACCCATATATGAGTTCAGTGGGGAGAACTGCTTCTGCCCCGTATACCAGGGCAAAGGGTGTCTGGCCAGTGGGTCGATTTGGTGTCGTCCTGATTGACCAAAGAACCGTTGGCAACTCATCAATCCGGTACCTTCCGCACTTGTGTAGCTTGTCAAAAGTCCTGGTCTTGAGGCCCCGCAACACTTCCGCATTCGCCCTCTCAGCTTGGCCGTTACTTCTGGGATGGGCAACAAAAGCAAAACGAACCTTGTTGCCGAGGTCTTGAATGTACTGCATGAAGGTGCGGCTTGTGAACTGCGTGCCGTTGTCGGTGATGACTTTGTTCGGCACACCGAAATGGCAGACTAGTCCCTTGAAGAACTTGACGGTTGACTGTGTTGTTACCTTTCTCACTGGCTCCACTTCCGGCCACTTTGTGAACTTGTCGATCGCGACGTACAAGTACTCAAAGCCCCCAGCAGCACAGGGAAAGGGGCCCAGTATGTCGAGCCCCCATACCGAAAATGGCCAGGAAAGAGGGATTATCTGAAGAGTTTGGGCGGATTGATGAAGCTTCTTTGAATGGAACTGGCACGCTTCACACTTGGTTACTAGCGCAGTTGCATCCTTGAGGGCGGTGGGTTAGAAGAAACCTTGCCGTAACGCTTTGCCGGCAAGAGCCCTTGACCCTATGTGGGAGCCACACATGCCTCCATGAATCTCTGCCAATAGCCTCAGTCCGTCCTCTCGAGGAATGCACTTCAATTTCACACCATTCAGTCTTCTCCTACAGAGGGCATCATCCATGAACGGGTACATGTTGGACCAACGAGCTACTTTCTCTGCTTCTTCCTGCTCCTCGGGGAGCTCTCCTGTTTGGAGGAAACGGATGGTGGTCTGCTCCCATGCCGAAGCCTGGGGCTCGACAGCAAGGACTAACGGCTCATCTTCGGTCGTAAGGGTGGCTGCTTCTATGGCCAGGGCGTGAGGCCCTGCCGAGGATTGCTGCCCTCTGGCAAGCTTGGGACTCCTGGCAACGTCCTTGCCGGCGGCTTCTGGGAGCTCAGCGGGAAAGTACTTGCAGGGGCCCGCCTTCCTTCATTTGTTCTGTCCTGCTGATGGTTCAACGGATGGGTGAGTTAACTGAGGCACAAAGGTACCTGGTTCCACAGACAATTTGAGGGCAGCATGCTTTGACAGGTCGTCAGCAATGCCGTTCTCGGCTCGGGGAACATGCTCTGCTTGCAATCCATCGAAGCACTCTTCCAGCTTCCTTACTTCATCCACATAGGCCTCCATCAACGGGCTCTGGTAGTCCTTGTTTACTTGGTTGACGACGAGTTGTGAATCACCTCTGATGATTATCTTTCTGACTCCAAGGTCTACCGTGATCCTGAGACCGGCCAACAACCCCTCGTACTCCGCCGTGTTGTTTGTTGATTTTTTCCCAGGGAAAGTGCATCTGGATTATGTAATTGAGGCGCTCTCCGGTGGGCGCGACGAGCAATACGCCGGCACCAGCACCTTGGAGTGAGAAAGCTCCATCAAAGTACATAATCCACTCACTACTCATCTCATTGCCGGGAAGGGTGGTCTCTTGAATCTCCTCGTCGGGCGTTGCGGTCCATTCTGCTATGAACTCTGCCAGGGCTCGGCTCTTGATTGTTGAAGTACTTTCAAACTTGAGGCCAAAGCTCGACAGCTCCAACGCCCACTCCACAATCCTCCTAGTCGCACCTGGGTTGTACAAGATTCGTTGCAAGGGGAGGCGCGTGACGACAGTGATCTCATGTGCTTGGAAATAGTGGCGCAGCTTTCTCGAGGCCATGAAGAGGGTGAAAAGTAGCTTCTACATACCAGAATATCTTGACCTAGCCCCCTGCAAGAGGGAACTAACGAAATAGACTGGGTGCTGCACCATCTTCTTCTTTTGTCCTACTTTGCTCATATGCTTAGACTCCGCCTTGCCGTGATCGCGTCTCGCCGAGGGTTCTGTCTTGCCGGCGTCAGACCCTGCTGGGGATAGCCCCGGCCCGCCCCCCGATGGCTCCGCTGCTACTGCTGCCTCTTCCTTAAGTTACTTCTGCGCCACCAGCGCGACACTAACCACTTGATTCGTTGCTACCAAGTATAGCAGCAACGGCTCTTGCGGCTTGGGCGTGACTAGTATCGGCGTGGAGGAGATATATATACCTCTTCAAATCTTGTAGTGCGGCCTCTGCCTCCGGAGTCCACTTCACTGGACCTGCCTTTTTCAAAACTTTGAAAAAGGGGAGGGTGCGCTCAGCAGATTCGGAGATGAATCTACTCAGGGCATCAAGGAATGACAACAGGTCACACCCGGCAGTGGAGTCTACAATCTGGTCGATGCGTGGCAAAGGGAAAGGATCCTTTGGACAAGCTTTATTGATATTTGTGTAATCAATACACAACCCCCACTTCCCATTTCCCTTACGCACCACCACCGGATTGGCCAACCGCATGGGGTGGAGTACTCCTCTAACTAGGCCTGCCGCCTCCAACTTCCTGATCTCTTCTATGATGAACTCTTGTCGCTCCAAAGCTTTCTTTCTGACCTTTTGCTTGACGAGCCACGCATGAGGACATACAGCAAGATGGTGCTCAATCACCTCCCTAGGAACACCGAGGATGTAGGATGCTTGCCATGCAAACACATCGACATTCGCCCGCAGGAAGGCGACAAGCGCACTTTACTATTTGCTGTCGAGGGTGGAGCTTATGGTGAAAGCCCCGCCCGTGTCGTCCTCCTTGATGGAAACCTTCTTGGTTTCTGGTGATGCAGCTTTGGACTTCTTGCTCTTGCCGGCGGAGCTCTCTGGCACGTCCTCAACGAGAGTGCAGCACTCCAAAGAGGTACGCTTGCCGGAGTGGGCGCAAGAGGTCTCGCCGGAAGAGGTCTTGTCGGAAGGGGTCTTGTCGGCCTTCTTCTTCCCTGGAGCTTCAGCGGCAGGGGCAAGTGTCTTCGCGGCAGTTGCTGCAATTGCCTCTCGGTAATGTTGATCGGCGCAGATGAGCGCATCTTTATTGTCGGAGAGGACGGTGATGATGGTCAGCGGCCCTGGCATCTTTAACGTGTTGTAGGCGTAGTGGGACGCCGCCATGAACTTGGCCAGCGTTGGGTGGCCAGGGATCCCATTTTATGGCAAGGGGATCTCGGCGACATCGAAGACGATCTTCTCCGTCCTATAGTTCAGCTCGCCTCCAAACGTAATGGGCAGCGTGATTTTACCTTTAGTCTGGCTCCTTCCCGGGTTGACCCCTTGAAACGTGCCCATCTCTTCGAAGTCTCCATCAGGAATCTGCAGCTTCTTGATCACAGCGTGTGAGATCAAGTTCAGACCGGCCCCACCGTCAACCAGCACTTTCGTCACCTTGAGGTTGCGTATTGTTGGCAAAACCAACAACGGCAAACACCCGACCGTAGTTGTGCAATCAGGGTGATCCTCGATGTCAAAAACGATGGGCGTGCAGGACCACTTCAGGGGCTTCTGGGCATCGAACGACGGCTCTGCCGCAGTGACCTCACGCGACCACTGCTTCAGCTGGCGGTGTGAGGTGTGCAGCGAGGCGCCACCGTCGATGCACATGGCCTCTGTAGCCTTCTGGAACTCGTGTTCGCCAGACTCGTCGTCCTCGTCGTGATCATCATCATCCTCTTTCTTGTCGTGGCCCCGAGCGGGCCTCTCTTATTGGTTATCTTTGCCGCGACGACCCACTTGGCCGCCACGCTTCTTGCCGGATCCCTCCGCACCATCCTGACCTTTCTCCTTGTCTCGCCTTTCGTATTCAGCTTTCTTCTTTTCAACAAGCAGCTCAACTTGTCGGCAGTTCTGGAGGTCATGGCCCTTGGTGTGGTGGATCTTGTAGTACTGCTTGTCGGAGCCTCCTGGCTTGCCGGCAGCCACCAGGGCCAAGCAGGCGGCACACCCGGCAACCTCCTTGTCGAGGTCGTCGGCCTTGGCCTTTTTCGCGGCACCGAGCTCGCCGGACCCCTCAATGGAAAGCACAGTCTTGCCCTTGTGCTTCCTGTTGCGGCGCCGGCCCTTCTTTGTCGGGGCGGCGGTGTCTTCATCTGTGGAGTCGGTTTCCACTCCGGTGTCCTTGCTGGGGTACTTCCTCCCCTCTTCAGCCCGAGCACATCTATCGGCCAGAACATAAAGTTCAGCCACATCCTTAACCTTGTTCATCGCCAACTCCTCGTGCATCTTGCGGTTGCGCACATTCTGATGGAATGCACTGATAACTGCGGTGGGATGAACATCCGGGATGTTGTACTGCACTCGGCTGAACCTTCGTATGTACTTGCGCAGGTTTTCTCCTTCTTTCTGGGGGATGATGTGCAAATCGCTTGCTTGGCCATGAGCTTGGTGGCCTCCAGTGAAGGCGCCAAGAAACTCATGACACAAATCCGACCAAGAAGAAACGGAATCCACTAGCAAGTGCATCAACCACGACATGATGTTGGGTTTGAGTGCCAATGGGAAGTAATTGGCAAGCACCTTGTCGTCGCGGGTGAGGGAGTCCTGGATTAGGGGGTCCTCGGATGGCCGGACTATATACTTTGGCTGGACTGTTGGACTATGAAGATACAAGATTGAAGACTTCGTCCCGTGTCCGGGTAGGACTCTCCTTTGTGTGGAAGGCAAGCTTGGCGATTCGGATATGTAGATCTCCTCCCTTGTAACCGACTCTGTGTAACCCTAGCTCCTTCGGTGTCTATATAAACCGGAGGGTTTTAGTTAGTAGGACAACAACAATCATACCATAGGCTAGCTTCTAGGGTTTAGCCTCTCCGATCTTGTGGTAGATCAACTCTTGTAATACTCATATCATCAAGATCAATCAAGCAGGAAGTAGGGTATTACCTCCATCGAGCTGGCCCGAACCTGGGTAAACATTGTGTCCCCCGCCTCCTGTTACCATCCGCCTTAGACGCACAGTTCAGGACCCCCTACCCAAGATCCGCCGGTTTTGACACTCACATTGGTGCTTTCATTGGAACTTCCAATGTGTCGTCACAATAAGGCCTGATGGCTCGTCTTGTTGCCAGGGACAACGTTACCTCTGGGGGAGCCCTGAATGTAGGCCAAACTCTCCGATTAGGCGGCTTCATCGTGACTGCCCTGTCGGCCGTCGCGCCGGCGATGACTTCTCGGGTCATCAAAAACAGCCTCCACGTCGGCTCGGGATTCACCGAGAAGATGGATCCAATGGAGCTCTCTTCTTTGAACGAGCTCTTGGATCGCATCGCCACCTTGGGAGTCGCTACGGACTATGATCGGATCGGGCTTAAACCCGACCAAATGGAGATTAACTCTCCGCCGGTTACCCATCAGATAGCGGTGGTGGAGGAGCGATGCAGCGATTCTTCCTCTATTTTGAGGACAAACTATGTCCGGATTCCCGAGCGCTCCGAGCCGGATACCCGTCTATGGGAGGACATGGCCCAAGCTTCGAACCTGGAATCGAACAGCGGGCTAGTACCGTTGGGCAACGTCCGAAAGCCCGAGCTACCAATCTCGGAAACTCCTTTGGGCCTCAGACCGGGTCAGGGTTTGGACTTAAATCTACCCACCCACCCTCACATAAGTGATCTTTCCCATATTAGACAAGAGCCCCAAGAGACAGTACATCACTATTGGGCCAGATTCCTCCTTGCAATAAGCAAGGTGAAGGATTGTCGCGAGGAAGACGCAATTTCATTCTTTTGCAAAAATTGCACGGACAAGGGAATCATCAACGCCATAAGTCGCCGTGATATAACACACTTCGCTGACTTGGCATCCATAGTACGGAAGTACTGTGCGATGGAAAGCACTTGGAAAACCCAAACACGATTCTGGGATCCTCTGGCTCTAACTAAACCCTTTGTCCGAACTAAAATGGTGTACTCTCATAAGTCACCCAATCCAGTTACAAATAAGCCAGAACCAACTACTGGGCGTGGAACCGTATTGGTGGGATGGCTTAATGGGCCATGCAAAATTCACAGTACATCGGATACCATGCCAACACACAGCCTTAGAGCATGTTGGATACTCCGGCAGGTGGCCAGGAGCGGCGAGGATCTCCTCGTCAACAATACCGCAGAGCATCCTCCCGTGGAAAATAACAATACAATACTAACAGTCTTCGAGACTTTCGCCTCAAACAATAGGCGCAAGCAGGCACTTCACAGCCTCGCTGAAGTCTGCCACGTTGCAACGATAAATCCATGGAACGACACGGCCATAACCTTCAATGCCAGTGACAAACCTAAATTCCGCACAGCCCGAGATCCAGCCGCTTTGGTCCTTAGTCCAATTGTGGATGGTTTCCGGCTTACTAAGGTACTCATGGACGGTGGCAGCGGATTAAACCTCATCTATGAGTAGACTCTTAGAAAAATGGAAATAGACAAGAGCCACATTGAGAAAAGCAGCACGACCTTCAGAGGAATCATCCCTAGTCGGGAGGCACGATGTGCGCGAAAAATCACACTAGATGTGGTATTCGGCACGCCGGAGAATTACAGGTCCGAAGAAATCACATTCCAAGTGCCCCGTTTAGTAGCGGATACCATGCCCTTCTAGGGCGAGAGGCATTCACGATCTTCCAAGCTATACCCCATTATGGGTACATGAAGCTCAGGATTCCTGGGACCAATGGAATCATCACTCTAGCTAGTGATCCGGACATAGCACTCCGCGCTGAAAATAAAACCGCCGCACTGGCGCTCGAAGCATTATCCAAAGCCCTCGCAGCCGAAGAACTAACTGCGCTTCGCTCTACAGTGGACAGGGACGACGTGATGCTCGACAAAAGACCCAACTCCACCTCTTTTAAACGAGCGGGCAAAATAGTCAAATTCCAGGTCCACCCAACGGACCCTACAAAAACAGCATCCATCGGGGCACAGCTGAACCCTACAACAGACACCGCACTGCGGGAGTTCTTACGCGAGAATTGGGACATCTCCTCCTGGCATCCTTCAGATATGCCAGGCATCCCACATAGGCTGGCCGAGCATAGCCTAAACATTCTAAAGGGATACAAGCTGGTCAAGCAAACTCTTCGGCGTTTCTCCGAACCCAAGCAACAAGCCATGGCAGAAGAACTAGCCAAGTTACTCGAGGCTGGATTAATTAAAGAAATAAAACACCCGGACTGGCTAGCAAACCTGGTGATGGTACCAAAGAAGGACAAATCCTGGCGCCTATGTGTCGATTTTAAGGACCTTAACAAGGCTTGCCCCAAGGACCCCTTCCCCCTCCTCCGCATCGATCAAATTATCGACGCTACCGCGGGACACGACTCGTTCTGTTTCCTCGACGCATACTCCGGATACCATCAAATCCAGATGGCAGATCCCGATCAAGCCGCAACGGCATTCATTACTCCATACGGCCCTTTCTATTTCAACACCATGCCTTTCGGGCTCAAAAACGCCGGTGCGACCTACCAATGCATGATTCAGACATGCCTGGAAGCACAAATCGGCAAAACAGTGGAGGCATACATAGACGATGTGGTAATTAAAACCAAACACGTCGAATCTTTGATAGACGACTTGAGGCTCACGTTCGACAATCTCCGAACATATGACATTAAGCTCAATCCGGAAAAATGAGTTTTTGGCGTACCCGTCGGAAAGCTCTTGGGCTTCATCGTTTCCAACAGAGGAATTGAAGAAGATCTGGCTAAAATCCAAGCTCTGTCACAGTTGGCTATCCCAACAAACCTCAAGAAAATCTAGAAATTAACTGGATGCGTGGCTGCCTTAAGCCGCTTTATCTCCCGATTAGGAGAAAAGGCATTACATCTTTATCGCCTTCTTCGGCACACCGAACACTTCGAGTGGACGGACGCGGCTACGGCCGGATTGGAAGAAATAAAAGATGCCTTGGCCAGCAACCCAATCTTGGCCGCGCCAAATATCGGCGAACCAATGTTCTTATATATAGCGGCAACACACCAGGTTGTAAGCGCAGTGCTCGTCGTCGAACGAGAAACAGACGGACATAAGTTCTCGCTTCAAAAGCCGGTATACTACGTATCTACTGTCCTCCCTCCATGCAAATCCTGGTACCCATATTATCAAAAGATAGCATACGCGGTCTTCATGGCACCTCGAAAACTATGACACTACTTTCAAGAGTGTTCAATTACGGTGGCCTCCGAGGTTCCACTCAACGACATTATAAACAACCGTGATGCCACGGGCTGGATTGCTAAATGTGCTGTTGAGCTCCTCCTGATCGACATATCATACAAACCACGGTGAGCCATTAAGTCACAAGTACTGGCCGATTTCGTCGCCGAATGGATAGAAGCCGAACTCCCTAAAAAATACGGCGCGTAGTCCAATTGGATCATGCACTTCGACGGCTCTAAAATGCTAGCGGGTCTGGGAGAAGGCGTCGTCCTGACATCCCCAACTGGAAATACAGTCCAATACGTACTCCAAATATTATTCACAAACTCCAACAACACAGCCGATGAGGTAAAAACTTGGTGCGGCAACATGGGCATTAAGCTCGATTATGCATCCGTCTATCACCCTCAAACTAATGGTCAAGTCGAACGAGAAAATGGTCTTATAATGAGCAGCATTAAACCCAGACTAGTGCGGTCCTTGAAGGAATCAAATATGCACGGGGTCGAGGAGCTCGACTCCGTACTATGGGGGCTGCGGACCACACCAAATCACACTACCGGATACACACCTTTTTTATGGTGTACGGCGCAGAGGCGGTACTGCCCTGCGACATCATTCATGACTCACCTCGTGTGCACATGTACGAAGAGAAAGAAGCCTGGCTAGATCAGCAGGACAGTTTGGATGCCCTGGAGGAGGAGCATGATGTGGCAAAAGCCCGATCCGCATTCTATCAATAATAGGCTCGACGATATCAAAGCAGAGAAGTACAGGCCAAAACTTACAATGTAGGCGAACTCGTTCTACGCCTACCAGAGAAGAAAAAGGACAAGCTCAAACCCAAGTGGGAAGGTCCCTTTGTTAAACAAAGTTCTGACCGGTGGAGCGTACCGTCTGCGGGATGCATCGGACAATCGACTCGAGCCAAACCCATGGAACGCGGCCAGACTCCGAAGGTTCTACGCGTAGTGCCAGACTCTGTGTTCGTCTCCTTACCTCCGTCAATTTTATATATATTCGTTATCTATATTTTTCTGCCTTTCCTCCTTTTCTTCGCGGCCTTCAAAGGTTAAAATGTGTCTTGACTGCACAATTTGTACGCGCTAAGCGTGCTCATTATACCTGGGGGCTTCTTATATAGAAGCTTAATATAATTATGATCCGGGATCTATGCCTGCCACACATGTGTTATTTTTACACATGCACCTTTTCTTTGCCATTATATGAATCATATGACTTAAGTTTTGGCCAAGCTGGGTTGCCTGGCTCTTGTGTTTATGCCCTACGTTCCTGTTAATTTGGCTAGGGCATAAGGGGAGCACCTCTGCGATTGTTACTGTCAGGTCAGCCGGACGTGTACCTTAAACTGGGTGAATCCAAAAGCTAGCATTCTTAAGGGAATATTCGGTCGGCGAACAAAGGATGACTTTTTTACTTATTAGAATACATACCCCCAGATGTTTATATCATGCGTCTATTGTCGCAGTTCGGACATGCACATTAATGCATGCGTACCCAGGGAAAGGAACCCTTAACGGAACTATTCTCCCTGGAAGATGTTTATTACTATCCATGTAATATAACATAACTAGTTGGGTACTTGTCTGTTCAAGCACTTATGACCCCTACGCCTGGTTTCCACGCGTACCCCGGTTTTTACATAACTGAGTGGGTATTCGGATACACTCCGGACTGTC
The DNA here is from genome assembly GCF_056163025.1 of Triticum urartu. Classification (NCBI taxonomy): domain Eukaryota; kingdom Viridiplantae; phylum Streptophyta; class Magnoliopsida; order Poales; family Poaceae; genus Triticum; species Triticum urartu. The sequence continues at coordinate 124,188,040 of NC_141873.1, forward strand.
GGGTCCGGAGGTCGAAGCCAAAAGGTCTGCCATGACAAATGATTTACAATCCGGCTAGGGACAATATATGTCACTTGAAGTACACAGTCACTTAGACTGACTAAATTCTTCTTCTATACCATCCAACAGGCTGTCTAGCCTACAATCCTGTTGGGAATACTTTGCGGCTAATTTCACCTGGTCATACACCAAGCTGACGGGGATCTCTTTCCCGGCCCTACAAGTCCGACTTCGGCCATATGGTTCGGGTCAGCCTTGGTATATCGAGTCTTCACCATGGCCCAGGCTTCCATTGCACCTTGTCGACAGGCAGATATCTTCCATAATCGGAAGCGCCGCCACGCTCCCTTGAGTATCTCTACAAGCTCCCCCATGCCTCCTGGCAGGGAGGCGGATGGACACAAGGCCTGGGAAAGGTCCTACATCACACTACAAAAAAAAGACACATCTGTGACATTTTGGGTTGAACGAAATTTTTTTCTGTCATTCATATGAAACTTCTATGACGATAATTGTGACAAAACCCGGTATCATCATGGATGTGGTGGGCTCCTACTTCTATGAGAAAACATCATGACAGAAAATGGGCTTTTCGTCCTAGGCGGGCCGGAGACGCAGCTGCATGACATTCTTTGGGCCGTCCATGATGGAAAAAACCATGGTAGAAGCGAGGGCGAGGAAAATTTCGGGGAGTTCCCGGTTACGGTGGGAGGTCGGGGGCCGAGCGATGCGTGTTTCTCTCGTACACGTATCCGCGTGTGTGTGAAGCGTTGTGTAACACCCCGGATATGATTTACCCAATATGTAATCCAACTCTTGCCGTTTCCGGCGTTAAGTTATTTTATTTTCTCAGGTTCGTGTTTTTGTCTCCGTGTGTTTTTGTCATTTTCATGCATCTCATATCATGTCATCATGTGCATTGCATTTGCATATGTGTTCATCTCATGCATTCGAGCATTTTCCCCGTTGTCCGTTTTGCATTCCGGCGCTCCGTTCTCCTCCGGTGGTCATTTCTACATTTCTTTCGTGTGTGGGGATTAAACATTTCCGGATTGGACCGAGACTTGCCAAGCGGCCTTGGTTTACTACCGGTGGACCGCCTGTCAAGTTTCGTACCATTTGGACTTTGTTTGGTGCTCCAACGGTTAACCGAGGGACCGAAAAGGCCTTGTGTGTGTTGCAGCCCAACGCCCCTCCAATTTGTCCCAAAACCCACCAAAACCCTCTCCATCATCTAGAGCGTTCCATCACGATCGCGTGGCCGAAAACCGCACCTCATTTGGACACTCCTAGCTCCCTCTACCTCTATATAAAGGCCACCCCCTCGAAATTCCAGATCTCCCTCGTCCAAACCCTAAAAAATCGTCTCCGCCACCACCGGACACGTCCGGAAGGCGCCGGACGCGTCCGCCGCCGCCTTCGTGCCAATCCGCGTGCGCCACGTGGCCCCGGCCACCACCGCCGCCGCCGGCCCAGGGCGGGCCCTATCCACTCGCGCTACCGGGCCGCGCCCCGCCTCCCGCGCCCCGCCCTCGTCCTCCCCGAGCGCCGCCCGCGCCCGCTCGACCCCGCTGCCGGCGAGCGCTGCCACCAGGGCGCCATTTCCGGCGAGCCGTCCCCGCCGCCCGACGCGCCGTCGGACCACGCCGGCGCCGCGGCCGACCGCCGCCACCACCGGCTCCGCCTCTCTCCGGCCTCCTCCTCCACGCCCCGACTACTCCGGCCAGCTCCGGCGACCTCCAGCTACAGTCTCCAACCAACATCGTTTTCCGCGCCGGCGAGATCCAGATCCAGATCCAAATTGCCTCGGTTGACTTTTGCCCCGAAACCCTAGCTATTTTGCACTTTTCATCATGTTGTATCTCCGCATCCGTAGCTCCGTTTTGGGCATATAGCATATCAAAATGTTCGTCTCAGAGAGCACATCATTTTATCTCATTGCATCATTTTCATTTGAGTTATTTTTTATGCCTAAAATGCTGTTGGAAGAATGCTATTTGAGATAATTGTCAGATCTGCTGCTCCAATTAGATATTTGTCATTTTTGCCATGATTATTGTGTGCATGACATGCCCTGAGCTCTTCATGAGTTTTGTTATATGTTTTTCCATCTATCCAGAGGTGCAACCCATGTATTTTTGTGATGTGTGTGGTGACTAGCACAAGCTTGCAAAGTGGTGCATTCGTTAATGCTTATTTCAGGGACTTAGCATTTCCACTAAGTCATTGATCTGTTTATCTCAATATGTCATATGTTCATGTTGTTTCCTAGTGATCCGTGCCTCTTTTGAGGATGATCAGTAAGGATGTTTTGTTAATCTTGTAGTGCTCTATCCATCCATGTCTTCGTTTTCAATTATGGAGGACCCTAGCTTGAGTCAATCGAGCTCTACTTTTGTCATTTCGTGAATCTGGGCAGATTGTCTACTTGTTAGCGATTTTGCCGAGGATGTTGTAATTGATCCGTGCATGCTATGTTATTGTTCTTGCAATGTCTAGCTTGTATTATGTGTATTCTTGATGGGTGTATGCTTAGATTGTCATGAATTGCTCTGTAGTGAGTGCATCGAGCTCGTAAACATGCCTACTTGATATCTGATTTGCATGCTCCAGTTTTTCACTAAGTCTGTGATCTGATTATGTTTTTGCCATGTTCACATGCTTGCAAATGTATTTTCTGTTCCCTTTTGGCTCAAGGTCACTAAGGGAATTTTGTTAAGCTCTTTGAGTAGATCCATGCCATTCTTTACTTTGCGATGTTCAGGTCCTGTAGCATATAGTTTTCATGCTCCAAAGTGTGCTACCTGATCTGAAATTCCAGACAAGTGTTAATTTCACTAAGTCTGAAATCTGTTTGCCAAATGCATTTTTGCCATGCTTGTTTGAACCTGTTAATGGATGAATTGGCCGTCGCTCAGTGCTAGTCTTTTGTTAAGCATCATGAATGGATCCCTGCCATGTATTTTGTTGCCATGTTTGAGTGCTGTAGCATGTTCATCTTGTTGCATTTAGATGGCTACTTGCTGTATATCGCAGACCGGTGCCATATTTGAATTGCTTGCCATTTCTAAACCGTAACTCCGATTCCGGTGATCTTTATATCGTTTTCAAGCGATTTCATCTCATATTTCCAGTGGAACACTTGGATTTACAAGTTGAGGCCAGGTTCATTCGTTCCTTGTCAAATCTTGCATATGCATCACATATCGCATCCCGCATAGCATACCATCTTTGCATCATATTGTTTGAGCTTTGCACGTGGTTGATTGTGTCCTCGTTGCTTGTTTGTCTTGTTTGGGTAGAGCCGGGAGACGAGTTCGCTAACGAGGAGCCTGTTGAGTTTGCTTTCGAGGATCCAGTCAACTCTGACAACTTTGCAGGCAAGATGATCATACCCTCGAAATCACTACTATCCTTGCTTTGCTAGATGCTCGCCCGTTTGCTATGCCTATGCTACGATGCCTACCACTTGCTTATCATGCCTCCCAAATTGCCATGTCAAACCTCTAACCCACCATGTCCTAGCTAACCGTTGATTGGCTATGTTACCTCTTTGCTCAGCCCCTCTTATAGCGTTGCTAGTTGCTGGTGAAGATTGGAGGCTGTTCCTTGTTGGAACATTATTTACTTGTTGGGATATCATTATATTTCCTTGTTATCTTAATGCATCTATATACTTGGTGAAGGGTGGAAGGCTCGGCCTCTCGCCTTGTGTTTTGTTCCACTCTTGCCGCCCTAGTTTCCGTCATATCAGTGTTATGTTCCCGGATTTTGCGTTCCTTACGCGGTTGGGTTATAATGGGAACCCCTTGATAGTTCGCCTTGATTAAAGCTTTTCCAGCAATGCCCAACCTTGGTTTTACCATTTGCCACCTAGCCTCTTTTTCCCTTGGGTTTCCGGAGCCCGAGGGTCATCTTATTTAAACCCCCCCCCGGGCTAGTGCTCCTCTGAGTGTTGGTCCAATCGAGCGATGTCCGGGGCTACCAGGGGCAACTCTGGGCTGGCCTACCAGACGTCTGGCTCATCTGAGTGTGCCCTGAGAACGAGATATGTGCAGCTCCTATCGAGATTTGTCGACACATTTGGGCGGTGTTGCTGGTTTTGTTTTAACCTGTCGAAGTGTCTTGAAGAACCGGGATAGCGAGTCTGATCAGAATGTCTCGGGAGGAGGTCTATTCCTTCGTTGACCATGAGAGCTTGTCATGGGCTAAGTTGGGACTCCCCTGCAGGGATTTGAACTTTCGAAAGCCATGCCCGCGGTTATGGACAGATGGGAATTTGTTAATGTCCGGTTGTAGATAACTTGAACCTTAACTTAATTAAAACGAATCAACTGTGTGAGTTACCGTGATGGTCTCTTCTCGATGGAGTCCGGGAAGTGAACACGGTGTTGGAGTAATGCTTGCTGCAGGATGCTCTTCTAGTTACTCGTACGCGCTTTGCCTCCTCTTCTCGCTCTCTTTTGCGAACAGGTTAGCCACCATATATGCTAGTCGCTTGCTGCAGCTCCACATATTTACCCTGCCTTTCCTATAAGCTTGAATAGTCTTGATCGCGAGGGTGTGAGATTGTTGAGTCCCTGTGGCTCACAGATTACTTCCAAAATAGATGCAGGGCCTGATGATTCCGTTCCAGATGACGCGCTTGAGCTCAAGTGGGAGTTCGATGAGGACTCACGCCGATATTACGTGTCTTTCCCTGATGATCAGTAGTGGTGCCCAGTTGGGGAGATCAGGACCGTGTCGCATGTTGGGTTGTTCTTTTATTTTGGCGCCGCAGTCGGGCCATGAGTGTTTGAATGTTGTAATGCTATTTATGTACTTTGATTGACGTGGCGAGTGTAAGCCAACTATGTATCTCCTCTTTTATTATCTATATTACATGGGATGTTGTGAAGATTGCCTAACTTGCGACATTGCTTTCAATGCGGTTATGCCTCTAAGTTGTGCCTCGACGCGTGGGAGCTATAGCCGCATCGAGGGCATTACAAGTTGGTAATCAGAGCCTTCCCCGACCTTAGGAGCCCCCATTGCTTGATCGTTTTTAGCGGCCGAGTTTTGTCTAGAAAAATGTTTTGAGTCATTTGGGACTTATATATCGGAGAGTTTAGGGATTCTTTTTACTCCCAATCTCCTCATCGCTCTGGTAAGGCATCCTGACGTAGAGTTTTGACTCTTCTCTTCTCAAATTTCATTAAAAAAATTTAGGATCACGCGGGTATCTTGGAATCATTCCGATGGTTTTGTGACGAGAACATTGTTCTTGGTGCCTCCTGTCTTTAGGGGTTGTGGCAGTGTCCCGGGGAGTTGAGCTCCGAGGTGTTGTCGTCACAATTTTATCGTTGCAGTTCTGGAATACCTGAGTTTAGTACGCCGACATCGAAAATCTCTTTTATGCAGTTCGTTGGTGAGATAACCTCGACGCCACCCAGTACTGGGGCGGGAGTTCGGGAGTATCGCCATAACTTGTATAACGGATGCTTTTCGAAGGTTGAGGTAGATGGTTTCCGAAGTTTTCTCGGTTATGTGTTGAAGGATGGATACAGCTGTATGTAGGAATTGCTAGATTTGGGTGAGATATTATGCTTCCCCTGTATCCCCAACACCTGATTGCATAACCGAAAAGGTTTGGGAGTTTCATAGGTGGGAATTCTTGTAGCTCTAGTTCTTCCTCCACGGATATTTGGTTTGAGATTGGGATTTCTTACCGAGTATTCGTCCTTGATCGGTACCTTGTTGATTTATTCCTCTACCTAAATTCTAAGTGGCTTCTCAATTTATGGATATGTGACCATTTCAATTGGAATGCATTCGTTCATTTTGTTCGGATGTGAAGACTATATGTTGCAATTTCATCCCGTTTGATTCAGCTTCATTTTATCTGTCAATGTGCTAATGGTTGTCACCCTCTTCAGGATGGCTCCCGCTAAGAGCACCAATCAGAATCAGAATCAGGATCCGCCACCACCTCCACCTCCTCCGGAGGCATGGCAAGCTGTGATGGCCGCAACCAATGCAAACACGCAGTTGGTCATGCAAATTCTTCAAGAGCGCAATCAAGCGAACCAAGGCAACCAAGGCAACAATCAGAATCACTTTGCTACACTCAACCAGTTCCCTGCTAACGGGCCAAAGAGTTTCAGCAATTGTGTTGAGGCAACTGATGCTGACGATTGGCTCGTGGATCTGTGCAAGCATTTCGAGTGCGGTAACGTCAGGCCTGAGGACTTTTTCAAGTTCGCTTCCTTCCAACTCAAAGACCAAGCTGCAGAATGGTTCCAGCAGTACAAGGATTCCAGAGGAGGACGTGTGATTACCTGGGATGAATTCCGTCAAGATTTCAAAGCTCATCATATTCCTCAGAGCGTGGTTGAAAGCAAGCGTGAGGAATTCCGCAACCTGAAGCAAGGCTCTTTGTCTGTCTATGACTACAACAATTTGTTTCAGAAGCTCGCCCGCTTTGCTAAGCAGGACGTACCTGATGAGAAGAGCATGATATACCAGTTCAGGGGTGGTCTCAGAGAAGAAATCCAGCTAGCTCTTGTTCTCTTTGAGCCCTTGAGGTACGATGAGTTCTACAACATGGCATTGAAGCAAGAGGCTGCTCAACTGAGGTGTGATGCTTCCAAGAAGTGAGTCAGAGACACTACTCCTTCTTCCTCTACTCAAGTGGCCAAGCAACAGAAGTATTGGCTTCCTCCTCCTCCGTTCCGTCAGCCGTATCAGAAGAGCAAAGGTGGCAGTGGATCTTCCCACCCACCCAACCAAGGCTTTCAGAACAAGAGTTCATCTCAAGCTCCAAGATCGAGTGCTCCGTATCACCGTCCGCTTTCAGAGGTCACGTGCAACAACTGCCAACAGAAGGGTCACTATGCCAACAAATGCTTCAATCAGAGGCGTCTTCCTCCTCCTCCTCCTGTGACATCGGCAAGTACAGCTGTGGTCAAGCATAACCCCAAGCACGCCAAGGTCAACTTGATGAACGCAGCTCAGGCAGACGACTCGTCAGATGTCATCATGGGTAACCTTCCTGTTAACGATATTCCAGCTAAAGTTCTTTTTGACACTGGTGCATCGCATTGTTTCATTTCCAAACCTTTTGCATCGATGCATGAGTGCGATTATCAGTATCTGCAAAGTTCCTTGCAAACAGCTAATACCTGCGTTCCGGATGTTACAATCACGTTGGGCGACTACAAATTTCTAGCTTCTCCTATTGTTTTGGGCAATTCGGATATTGATCTTATTCTCGGAATGGATTGGCTTTCTAAGCACAAGGCGCATCTTGATTGTGCAGCCAGGCAGATTCAATTGACTCATTCATCTAAGGATGTAATTGTCTTTGCCGCTCATGATGATACCATCCGTCTGTTTTCTCTCAATGAGAAGGGTGAACTGGATGCTATCTAGCAGATTCCAGTCGTTTGTGAATATCAAGACGTCTCTCCAGAAGAGCTTCTAGGAATGCCTCCGCACCGGCCAGTTGAATTCGTCATCGATCTTGAGCCTGGCACGGAACCAGTGTGCAAGCATCCTTACAAGCTCGGACCTGAAGAGTTGAAGGAGCTGAAGAAGAAACTCGATATCCAAGAGAGAATGGGTCTCATCCGGCCTAGTTCTTCTCCATGGGGTTGTGGTGTTCTTTTTGTGAAGAAGAAGGATGGAACGGACCGACTTTGTGTTGATTACTGTCCATTGAACAAGAAGACTATCAAGAACAAATACCCACTTCCCAACATCAACAAGTTGTTCGAACAACTCAAAGGTGCCCAAGTATTCTCCAAGCTTGATGTCCGTATGGGTTATCACCAGATTCGAATCCGTGAGGAAGATATTCCCAAGACGGCTTTCAGGACAAGCTATGGTTCATATGAATACACTGTCATGTCTTTTGGCCTCGTCAACGCTCCTCCGACGTTCTCTCGCATGATGAACTTCATCTTCAACGCCTACACAAATGACTTCGTTTTGGTCTATCTCGACGACATTCTGGTCTTTTTGAAGAACAAGGAAGATCATGCCAAGCACTTGCGTTTGGTACTCGATAAGCTCAGGGAACACCAGTTCTACGCCAAGTTCTCCAAGTGCGAATTTTGGCTCGATGAGGTCCTTTATCTTTGTCATATCAGCTCTGCCAAGGGCATTGCGGTGAATCCTGAGAAGGTGTCTGCAATTGTGAATTGGGAACCTCCTCAGAACGTGAAGCAACTCCATAGCTTACTCGGTCTCGCAAGCTACTGTCAAAGATTCGTTGAAAACTTTTCTAAGATCGCGAAGCCTCTCTCAAATCTTCTCCAGAAGCACGTCAAGTACGTTTGGTCTCCGGAGTGTGACATTGCTTTCAACACTTTGAAAGAGAAATTGGTCACTGCTCCAGTTCTGACTCCGCCTGATGAATCCAAGCCGTACGAGGTCTTTTGCGTTGCCTCTCTCCAAGGTCTTGGCGCAGTGTTGATGCAAGAGAAGAAAGTTGTGGCTTATACCTCTCATCAGTTGAAGCCCAACGAGAAGAACTACCCCACTCATGACCTCGAGTTGGCGGCAGTTGTGCATGCTCTTTTGACTTGGAGACATCTCTTATTGGGAAGAAAAGTGGACATTTTCACTGACCACAAGAGTCTCAAGTACATCTTCACTCAGCCTAATCTCAACCTCAGGCAGACTCGATGGGTCGAAATGATTCAAGAGTATAATCCGAGTATCGAGTATACTCCAGGCAAGGCCAATGTGATTGCTGACGCATTGAGCAGGAAGGCTTATTGCAACAGTCTGATTCTCAAGCCTTATCAACCCGAGCTTTGTGAAGCTTTACGCAAACTTAATCTGCAAGTTGTTCCTCAAGGTTTCCTCGCCAACCTTCAAGTCTCTCCTACCTTGGAAGATCAGATTCGCCAAGCTCAGCTTCTTGACGCTATGGTGAAGAAGGTGAAGATTGGGATTGCCAAGAGTCAACCCAAGTACAAGTGCTACCGCCTTGATGACAAGGATACTCTCTTCTTCGAGGATCGTATTATTGTGCCCAAAGGTGACCTTCGTAAAGTGATCATGAACGAGGCTCACAATTCTCTCCTCTCCATCCACCCTGGGAGCACGAAGATGTATCAGGACCTCAAGCAGGTTTATTGGTGGACTCGAATGAAGCGCGAGATTGCTCAGTTCGTGAATGAATGTGATGTCTGTAGAAGAGTGAAGGCAGAACACCAAAGGCCAGCGGGTCTCCTCCAACCTCTTGCCATTCCAGAATGGAAGTTTGACCACATTGAGATGGACTTCGTGACTGGGTTTCCAAAGTCCAAACGTGGCAATGATGCTATATTCATTGTCATCGACAAACTCACTAAAGTGGCTCACTTTGTGCTTATCAAAGAGTCTATCACTGCAGCTCAATTGGCGGAGCTCTATACCTCTCAGATTGTCTCTCTGCACGGTATTCCACAAGTGATCTCTTCAGACCGTGGCAGCATCTTTACCTCCAAGTTTTGGGATTCTTTTCAGAAGGCCATGGGCACCAACATCCGCTTCAGCACAGCTTTCCATCCTCAAACTAGCGGTCAAGTTGAGCGTGTCAACCAGATTCTTGAAGATATGCTCAGGGCTTGTGTGATCTCCTTCAGCATGAAGTGGGAGGATTGTCTTCCTTATGCTGAATTCTCCTACAACAACAGTTTTCAAGCAAGTTCGGGCAAGGCCCCATTTGAAATTCTGTATGGAAAGAAGTGTCGTACCCCTCTCAACTGGTCCGAAACCGGTGAACGTCAGCTTCTTAGAAATGACTTAATCACAGAGGCAGAGGAAATGTGCAAAGTCATTCGAGATAACCTCAAAGCAGCCCAATCCTACCAGAAGAGCTACTATGATATTAAGCAACATGATTTGGCTTACGAGATCGGAGATCATGTTTACCTCCGCGTCTCTCCTATGAAAGGTACTCGTCGCTTCAGTATCAAAGGGAAGCTTGCCCCTAGATACGTGGGACCTTTCAAGATCGTCAGCAAGAGAGGCGATCTCGCCTATCAACTCGAGCTTCCTTCAAACTTTGCAAATGTGCATGACGTGTTCCATGTCTCTCAGCTCCGAAAGTGCTTCAAGACTCCTGACCGCACCGTCAACTTCGAGGACATTGAGCTCCAAGAAGATCTCTCTTACTGTGAGCAGCCCGTGGCTATTCTTGAAGATACTGAACGCAAGACTCGCAACAAGTCAATCAAATTCCTCAAAGTCAAGTGGTCACACCATTCCGACCGTGAAGCTACCTGGGAACGCGAGGATCACCTCCGTTTTGAGTACCCGGCGTTCTTTCAGTCCTAGATCTCGGGACGAGATCCTTTCGTAGTGGTGGAGTGTTGTAACACCCCGGATATGATTTACCCAATATGTAATCCAACTCTTGCCGTCTCCGGCGTTAAGTTATTTTATTTTCTCGGGTTTGGGTTTTTGTCTCCTTGTGTTGTTGTCGTTGTCATGCATCTCATATCATGTCATCATGTGCATTGCATTTGCATACGTCTTCATCTCATGCATTCGAGCATTTTCCCCATTGTCCGTTTTGCATTCCGGCGCTCCGTTCTCCTCCGGTGGTCATTTCTACCTTTCTTTCGTGTGTGGGGATTAAAAATTTCCGGATTGGACCGAGACTTGCCAAGCGGCCTTGGTTTACTACTGGTAGACCGCCTATCAAGTTTCGTACCATTTGGACTTCGTTTGATGCTCCAACGGTTAACCGAGGGACCGAAAAGGCCTCGTGTGTGTTGCATCCCAACACCCCTCCAATTTGGCCCAAAACCCTCTCCATCATCTAGAGCGTTCGATCACGATCGTGTGGCCGAAAACCGCACCTCATTTGGACACTCCTAGCTCCCTCTACCTCTATATAAAGGTCACCCCTCGAAATTCTGGATCTCCCTCGTCCAAACCCTAAAAAATCATCTCCGCCGCCACCGGACACGTCCGGACGGCGCCGGACGCGTCCGCCGCCACCTCCGCGCCAATCCACGCGCGCCACGAGGCCCCAGCCACCGCCGCCGCCGGCCCGTCCCGGCCCAGGGCGGGCCCTCTCCACTCGCGCCACCGGGCCGCGCCCCGCCTCCCGCGCGCCGCCCTCGTCCTCCGCGAGCGCCGCCCGCGCCCGCTCGACCCCGCCGCCAGCAAGCGCTGCCACCAGGGAGCCGTTTCCGGCGAGCCGTCCCCGCCGCCCGACGCGCCGTCGGACCACGCCGGCGCCGCGGCCGACCGCCGCCACCACCGGCTTCGCCTCTCTCCGGCCTCCTCCTCCATGCCCCGACTACTCCGGCCAGCTCCAGCGACCTCCAGCTACAGTCTCCGGCCAACCTCGTTTTCCGTGCCGGCGAGATCCAGATCCAGATCCAAACTGCCTCGGTTGACTTTTGCCCCGAAACCCTAGCTATTAGCACTTTTCATCATGTTGTATCTCCGCATCCATAGCTCCGTTTTGGGCATATAGCATATCAAAATGTTCGTCTCAGAGAGCACATCATTTCATCTCATTGCATCATTTTCATTTGAGTTCTTTTCGATGCCCGAAATGCTGTCGGAAGAATGTTATTTGAGATAATTGTCAGATCTGCTGCTCCAATTAGATATTTGTCATTTTTTCCATGATTATTGTGTGCATGACATGCCCTGAGCTCTTCATGAGTTTTGTTATATGTTTTTCCATCTATCAAGAGGTGTAACCCATGTATTTTTGTGATGTGTGTGGTGACTAGCTCAAGCTTGCAAAGTGGTGCATTCGTTAATGCTTATTTTAGGGACTTAGCATTTCCACTAAGTCCTTGATCTGTTTATCTCAATATGTCATATGTTCATGTTGTTTCCTAGTGATCCATGCCTCTTTTGAGGATGATCAATAAGGATGTTTTGTTAATCTTGTAGTGATCTATCCATCCGTGTCTTTGTTTGCAATTATGGAGCACCCTAGCTTGAGTCAATCGAGCTCTACTTTTGTCATTTCGTGAATCTGGGCAGATTGTCTACTTGTTAGTGATTTTGCCGAGGATGTTGTAGTTGATCCGTGCATGCTATGTTATTGTTCTTGCCATGTCTAGCTTTTATTATGTGTATTCTTGATGGGTGTATGCTTAGATTGTCATGACTTGCTCTGTAGTGAGTGCATCGAGCTCGTAAACAGGCCTACTTGATATCTGATTTGCATGCTCCAGTTTTTCACTAAGTCTGTGATCTGATTATGTTTTTGCCATGTTCACATGCTTGCAAATGTATTTTCTGATCCCTTTTGGCTCAAGGTCACTAAGGGACTTTTGTTAAGCTCTTCGAGTAGCTCCATTCCATGCTTTACTTTTCCATGTTCAGGTCTTGTAGAATATAGTTTTCATGCTCCAAAGTGTGCTACCTGATCTGAAATTCCAGACAAGTGTTAATTTCACTAAGTCTGAAATCTGTTTGCCAAATGCATTTTTGCCATGCTTGTTTGAACCTGTTAATGGATGAATTGGTCGTAGCTCAGTGCTAGTCTTTTGTTAAGCATCATGAATGGATCCCTGCCATGTATTTTGTTTCCATGTTTGAGTGCTGTAGCATGTTCATCTTGTTGCATTTACATGGCTACTTGCTGTATATCGCAGACCGGTGCCATATTTGAATTGCTTGCCATTTCCAAACCGTAACTCCGATTCTGGTGATCTTTATATCGTTTTCAAGCGATTTCATCTCATCTTTCCAGTGGCACACTAGGATTTCCAAGTTGAGGCCAGGTTAATTCGTTCCTTGTCAAATCTTGCATATGCATCACATATCGCATCCCGCATAGCATACCATCTTTGCGTCATATTGTTTGAGCTTTGCACGTGGTTGATTGTGTCCTCGTTGCTTCTTTGTCTTGTTTGGGTAGAGCCGGGAGATGAGTTCGCTAACGAGGAGCCTGTTGAGTTTGCTTTCGAGGATCCAGTCAACTCTGACAACTTTGCAGGCAAGATGATCATACCCTCGAAATCACTACTATCCTTGCTTTGCTAGATGCTCGCTCGTTTGCTATGCCTATGCTACGATGCCTACCACTTGCTTATCATGCCTCCCAAATTGCCATGTCAAACCTCTAACCCACCATGTCCTAGCTAACCGTTGATTAGCTATGTTACCGCTTTGCTCAGCCCCTCTTATAGCGTTGCTAGTTGCTGGTGAAGATTGGAGGCTGTTCCTTGTTGGAACATTATTTACTTGTTGGGATATCATTATATTGCCTTGTTATCTTAATGCATCTATATACTTGGTAAAGGGTGGAAGGCTCGGCCTCTCGCCTTGTGTTTTGTTCCACTCTTGCCGCCCTAGTTTCCGTCATATCGGTGTTATGTTCCCGGATTTTGTGTTCCTTACGCGGTTGGGTTATAATGGGAACCCCTTGATAGTTCGCCTTGATTAAAGCTTTTCCAGCAATGCCCAACCTTGGTTTTACCATTTGCCACCTAGCCTCTTTTTCCCTTGGGTTTCCGGAGCCCGAGGGTCATCTTATTTATACCCCCCCCCGGGCCAGTGCTCCTCTGAGTGTTGGTCCAACCGAGCGATGTCCGAGGCTACCAGGGGCAACTCTGGGCTGGCCTACCCGACGTCTAGCTCATCTGAGTGTGCCCTGAGAACGAGATATGTGCAGCTCCTATCGGGATTTGTCGGCACATTCGGGCGGTGTTGCTGGTTTTGTTTTAACCTGTCAAAGTGTCTTGAAGAACCGGGATACCGAGTCTGATCGGAATGTCTCAGGAGGAGGTCTATTCCTTCGTTGACCGTGAGAGCTTTTCATGGGCTAAGTTGGGACTCCCCTGCAGGGATTTGAACTTTCGAAAGCCATGCCCGCGGTTATGGACAGATGGGAATTTGTTAATGTCCGGTTGTAGATAACTTGAACCTTAACTTAATTAAAACGAATCAACTGTGTGAGTTACCGTGATGGTCTCTTCTCGACGGAGTCCGGGAAGTGAACACGGTGTTGGAGTAATGCTTGCCGCAGGATGCTCTTTTAGTTACTCGTTCGCGCTTTACCTCCTCTTCTCGCTCTCTTTTGCGAACAGGTTAGCCACCATATATGCTAGTCGCTTGATGCAGCTCCACATATTTACCCTGCCTTTCCTATAAGCTTGAATAGTCTTGATCGCGAGGGTGCGAGATTGCTGAGTCCCTGTGGCTCACAGATTACTTCCAAACCAGATGCAGGGCCTGATGATTCCATTCCAGATGAAGCGCTTGAGCTCAAGTGGGAGTTCGACGAGGACTCACGCCGATATTACGTGTCTTTCCCTGATGATCAGTAGTGGTGCCCAGTTGGGGAGATCAGGACCGTGTCGCATGTTGGGTTGTTCTTTTATTTTGGCGCCGTAGTCGGGCCGTGAGTGTTTGAATGTTGTAATGCTATTTGTGTACTTTGATTGACGTGGCGAGTGTAAGCCAACTATGTATCTCCTCTTTTATTATCTATATTACATGGGATGTTGTGAAGATTGCCTAACTTGTGGCATTGCTTTCAATGCGGTTATGCCTCTAAGTCGTGCCTCGACACGTGGGAGCTATAGCCGCATTGAGGGCGTTACACGTTGGCTCTAATTGAACCTGAGCGAGGCGTTGGGCTCTAACTGAACCCGAGCGATTGCACTGCAGGCTACGCGTTACTGAACCCGATTGATCGATCGATGGCTGTTAACTGAACCCGATCGAGCGATTCCTTCGCTGCTGCTGCTAACTGAAGCCGATCGATTGGATGAACACGACCTGGATGAACAGGACCCCATCGTGGGATGGATGAACAGTAGACGGTGGAGGGGTGCCTGTGGAGGGGTGGTTGAACACGACCCCGTGCTGTGGAGGGCTGGATGAACAGTAGACGGTGGAGGGGTGGTTGAACAGTAGCCGGTGGAGTAGCGCGCGGTGGAGGCTGGATGAACAGGAGCCCGTGGAGGCTGGAGGAGGTCAACGGTAGCCCGTGGAGGCTGGAGGAGGTCGACGGTGGAGATGAACAGTGTCCCGTGGAGTCCCGTTCTGCGGTACGCCACACCCCTCCCAATGAACAGGACCCCTGTTTCGACCGTAGGAGGTCCGTTTCGTCCGTTTTGCGGTATGCCACACCCCTCCAGATCAACATGACCCCCGTTTCGACCGTAGGAGGTCCGTTTCCTCCGTTTTGCGGTACGCCACATCCCTCCCGATCAACAGGACCCCCGTTTCGATCGTAGGAGGTCCGTTTCCTCCATTTTGCGGTATGCCACACTCCTCCCGATCAACAGGACCCCCGTTTTGACCGTAGGAGGTCTGTTTCCTCCGTTTTGCGGTATGCCACACCCCTCCCCATGAACATGATGCATTCCATTGCCTCCCCATGAACACGACGCATTACGTTGCCTCCCCATGAACACGACAACGATGCTGTTTCTCCGTTCTGACCCAGCCATGTACACGAGCCCTCGCCGTACGTATGGGCGAGTAGGCGTTTGAGACCCTGCCCGTATGTACCTACGTGGCCGTATTTTCTTTCTTGCACCCTGGTCGCTGTACGTACGTGCACATGCTACGTGCGCGCCTCTACTACGACACGTACGCGCCTCTACTATGACATGTGTGCGCCTCTACGTCGACCAGTATATATGTACGTACACGTTCGCGACCAGAATGACAACGCTACGTATGCTTCGACTAGGTGGGTCCCGACTGTCAGGCACTTCCTTGCCTGCGAAGATGTAGCTGGTGGGTCCCAGCAGTCAGGGGGCGAATCGTTTTGGTTTTTTTTTGCCCAGACGCACTTCCTTGCGTGCGAAGATGTAGCTGGTGGGTCCCAGCAGTCAGGGGGGCGAATCATATTTTTTTGCCCGGACGCACTTCCTTGCGTGCTAAGGTGTAGCTGGTGGGTCCCAGCAGTCAGGGGGGAAACGTTTTTTTCGTGAAATACGGTGGCCCATCCGGTGGGTCCCTACTGTCAGGTGGAGGAATCATTATTTTCCGCGTAATAAGGAAGCACTTCCTTGCTGCCGCCGTGGACCCAGCTGTCAGCCTCTCCACGTACAGTCCACGTCCGATGGAAGTCATTCCTTGACCACGTTGACCACGCCGCGCCAAGAGCACCATGGCGGTGGACGACGGCGAGGCCTAGAAAGGGGTCGACACAGAGCCGGTGAAGATGCAGTGGATGCCTACGCGGAGGGGAGTATGAGGGTTCACTCGTCCGGCTGCGGTGTGAGGCTGCCATCGCTGCAGGGCCTGGCCAGCGGTGGGAATAGTAGGGGGAGGTGAGGCCTCTGCGGCAGCACAGCCGGCCACGGGAGGCAGGAGCAGGCGGCACGACCGGCGCTGCTTTGGGCGGCTGGAGCAAGAGGACCAGAGGTTGAAGAAGCACTATGGCCGTTGGATGGACATCGTATGGTTACTCGAGCTAGAATTGTTCATATTGACTAAGTTGACAAAGCCCTCCGTCCCCGTCAACATGGTAGGCCCACAAGTCAGCCTCCCACCAAGGTGGGTCCCAGCTAGCAGGGGGGTATTCATTTTTTTGTGCATAATAAGGAGGCACTTCCGGTGGGTCCGAGCTGACAGCGGGGGGAACATTTTTTTCACGAAATACGGTGGCCCGTCCGGTGGGTCCCAGCAGTCAGGGGGAAACGTTTTTTTTCACGAAATAAGGTGGTCCGTCTGGTGGGTCCCCGCTGTCAGGTGGAGGAATAATAATTTTGCGCGTAAGAAGGAGGCACTTCCTTGCGGCCGCCGTGGACCCAGTTGTCAGCCTCTCCATGTACAGTACTCTTCCGATGGAAGTCGGTCGTTGACCACGCCGCGCCGAGAGCACCAGGGCGATGGACGACTGCGAGGCCTAGGAAGGGGACGACGCGGAGCCAGGGAAGACGTAGCAGTGGAAGCCCGCGCGGAGAGGAGTACGAGAGTTCACTGGTTCGGCTGCGGTGTGAGGCTGCCGTCGCCGCAGAATAACAGGGGGTGTGGGTGAGTGGAGGGATGGCCTGGCCAGCGGTGGGAGTAGTATGGGGGCGGTGAGGCCTCCGCGGCAGCACAGCCGGCCACGGGAGGCAGGAGCAGGCGGCACGATTGGCGCTGCTTTGGGAGGCTGAACCAAGAAGACCAGAGGTTGAATAAGCACTGCGGCCATTGGATGGACATCGTACGGTCACTGATGCTAGAATCATTTATATTGACTAAGTTGACAAAGCCCTTGGTACGCTCCAACTTAGTAGGCCCACAGGTCATCCTCCGAAACGGTGCGCCCCAGATGTCAGGGGGAGGAATCATTTTTTGGGCAGCCAAAGCTAAGAATATCCGAGATTGAAGAAGAAGCACGACATCCGTTGGATAGACATGCAATGGCCACTACTGCTAAAACCGTGTGTTGACTATAATAAGTTGACAAAGCCTTGCATACGCGTCAACTTATTTTTTTAGGGGACGCGTCACTTAGTAGGCCCACAAGTGTGTGGCAGAGAACTTATAGCCCATTTGCGTTTTGTAAGAATGTACTCCCTCCGTAAACTATTATAAGAGCGTTTAGATCACTATTTTAGTTATCTAAACGCTCTTATATTAGTTTACAGAGGGAGTACAGCCCATTTTTGAATTCTAATGGAATTTACAACAGCCCATTTACAGTTTGTTAAAAGTACTACCCATTTTCTAGCTAGGACAACGATTAATAATTTCAACCAACCGTTAAAGGCAGAATTCAATAAAATTTCCCACATTTTGATGGGATCCGAAATATTTTTATCCCAAAATTTCTAGTCAGATTAAATATAAATTTGTATTATGTAAAAATCCAACGAACATTGTGCGCGCAACAATGAAAATTTAAGATTTTCAAAATCCATAAATAATATTTTATAAACTAATTTCGTGTTTGGTGCATTTTTTATAGTTACTGCCTAGTTTTTATAATTATATCCCATTTATTATTTTTAAAGCCCAATTTCCTGTTAAGCCTAATGCATCCCTCCTAGGAAAGATTTGCAGCCCAGCGGGCGGAGAATAACAAGCTGACCTTGCCTGGGTATTCTTCAAAAAGACGTATAGCTGGGCTAGCCATTTTCATCTTGAAAAAATTAGTATCTGGGATGGATATCTGGCCTGGGCTAGACGGGCCACAGCCCGCCCAATTAATACCCTTCTCTCCTCTGAACAACAACGAAATCATCGCCAGGAAAAACTCTATAGTGCTCACGCCTCAAAAACACAAATACTGCTCGAGCTGCTTGGTCCCAGCTGTCGGCCGCACCTTGTGCAATTCTCTCATTTATATTGACTACATAGGTTGACAATGGTGTGGGACCGTGATGTCAGGAAACCAAGAGAAAGAAAAAAAATATAGTTGTACATAATAAGGAGGCACTTGCGTACGTACGGCTATGGCCCTAGTGGGTCCCTAGTGTCATCCAGTCAAAATAAAGTCATCTCCTGAATCCTCATGTTCATTGACGATGTTAACAATGCTCCGCGCCAGGGCGAGCGCAACAACTTGAAGGACAACGAAGAGGGCCTCGCGGGCCCTACAGATGGTCCGATACAGTGCCCGCTGCTCATTCAGGAAGCTAGGATCATCGGACACCTATGAGCACCTTCGAGAAACTGAGACGGCATGAAACGGTAAGGCCGCGCTTGGGAGCTCTGGTTTATTTCAAACTTGTATTAACATACAAGTGTAATTTACTCGTCATCGGAAACAATGCGTAAAATACAGGCATAATGAAACCGAGGGCCCGAGGTCTATAAGTAAAACCGGCGGGTTACGCGTGTAATTTGAGAGACCAGTGTATATTTTACGAGCACTGCTATATGGATGACATTACCAGACGATACATGCACGACGTGCGTATCATGCCATCCATGGGCAAGGCTAAAACAGCAGCTAACGGCTGGATTAGCAATCGTACGAGTGTCGTTCAGCGTTTTTATCATGTGTGAAGTACTTCCGATATTTTACTAGTCGAAATCGACCAACCAAGCGCCTTCGCCCGAGACCATCTGCTTTAATTTACAAGCGTCAGTTTTACAAGCGGTTTTGGTTGGAAAACGATGATCCAATCACGGCCTAATATCATGAGTTGGTCGGAAGATCATATGATTTCACGTCTAACCTACCCGACTTGTCGTATGGGCTATGAATGAAACATCAGACGATGAACTTCTTAAGCACGGAAACAACAGAAGAGGATGATCTTCTTAACAAGCAAATCACTGGCATTAGATCGACATGCAAAACAATTCGAAGCATTATTCTCAGGAGGCACAGTGAACAGCTCGTGATGCCGCATGCCACAACATTCCAAGCTCAACTTTGCAATCAAACACAAGGCCTAGCATTACATAGACAATATTCAGAACAAACTCTTAACACAGGAATATCTCAGCAGAGTAATTATTTACTTCCAAACTGAACACAGGAATAGGAAAAAACACTCGACGCTGCTCACAACAAGGGCGTTCCACTCAAAAATATCAAATGCATGTCTTCTGGCTAACATCAATGAGCAAATTTTGACAAGGTTTTCCAATTCCAATATATCAAACTGACGTCTTCTTGCTAACATCAATGATTGAACTTTGACAAGCTTTTCCCATTCAAAATATGTAATGCCTATGATCGTGGAGTCCTGTCGTAGCTTCTTGTACTTCTTTGGGCACTTTTTGCCCAGGGCACTCCACGTGTTGTTAAATTGCCAATGGTCTCTGCAGACTAGTCATGTCACCGGGGTCTAATAATACTCTGTAAAGCTTCTCGGTCATTCCTTCTGTAATGTAGCGCAAACAGTCACTGCTTCTTTCTGTAAAGTGGAATGACCAACTGGACCCAGTAATGCAGCAGTTTTCCTTGGACACATTGGCTCCTTTTGTGCAGTTCAACTAAAATCGAAGTCGGAATAAAACCGAGCTTTAATTTTGATATCCTTGTAAGCAACAATGGGTATAAGGGAAACAATTACTGAGAAATAACGGTTGATGACTTGTACTCCCAGAAGAAAAGCATCTACTGATCTACTTTATCTTAATGGGAAACAAAGCAGGAGAGTAGCAATTCTCCATCAGTGTGATTCATTCATATTGACTGAGACATTATCTTAACAATGCCTTGTTTCAACATGTATAAAGAACGACAAAGCAGAAAAGTACCATTCCTAAAACAATGCAATTGATTCATTTTAACAGAGACATTATCTTAACAATACCTTGGTTAAACATGTAGAAAGAACTACAAAGCAGGATAGTACCATTCCTAACAAGTGTTGCAATTTTGAACTAAGATTCAGTAGTTAATTAATTCCGAGAGTGGCATTGCTTAATTTTACCAACGGCATTAGATTAACGAAAAGCATAAACAGTTCCAGGGGAGAGTGGGCGCAACAACAGTATGTGCTTCCATCTACTTATAAAGGGGCTGATGCAGAGTTTGTTGTAACAAAGCAACAAGCATCATGTCTGGGTTGGTCCCATTTTTGTTCACTACTTAATGGGAAAAGACAGCAATACAATAGCTTCAAGTCAACATTTATTTAAAACAGTACCAATACAAGTAGCACAACATCTCAAAGCACACTGTACAATCATGTGGATGAAGGCCTGTACTGACCTTTCATGAGACGGACAAGATAAAATACGAATCTGCCAACACGAATAGGAAATCCAATCTCGTTTCATGCAGTTGCACTGAAATCAAGAAAAGTGTTTCGCGTAGCGAAGCAAAATGTCACAATAGCAACAAGTTGAATAGATATCCCTGTTTAAACAGAGGCTAAAAAGGAATCAATTACTAGCTAATAAAGGAGGATGAAACATGCGGCCACAAAAATGGTAATCCCGCCAATCCCTAACAAGTGTTGCAGTTTTGAAATAAGATTCAGTAGTTAATTCTGAGAGTGGCATCAATTACTGGCTTATAAAGGGGGTGATGCTGAATTTGTTGTAACAAAGCAACAAGCATCATGTCTGGGTTGGTCCCATTTTTGTTCACTACTTAATGGGAAAAGACAGCAATACAATAGCTTCAATTCAACATTTATTTAAAATAGTACCAAAACAAGTAGCACAACATCTCAAAGCACACTGCACATCATGTGGTTGATACCAAGATTTGAAACAACTCGCCATGAAGACTGGAAACAAATCTCGATCTCCTTTTGTGCAGTTCCACCAAAATTAAGCAAAGTCACCGGTGTGACATTCAAGTTGAACTGCATAAAACACTCTTGAAACATAAGTGTTTCGAGTAGCGAAGCAAAATGTCGCAATAGCAACAAGTTGAATCGATACCCCTATTTTAACAGAGGCAAAAAAGGAAACAATTACTTGCCGATAAAGCAGGATGAAACAAATGGTGAAAGAAAGAAGCATCTAACTTATCTTGGATGGAAAACAAAGTAGGACAGTAGCATTTCTAAAACGGTTGCATTGATTCATATTAACAGACATTCTCTTGAAACAACATTCGTTAAAAATGCAATTTACTTTTAACAGTGGCATTGCTTCAATTTTCTGGCGGCATTCTTAGATTAACAACAGAAAAATAGCGGTACGGGACATGCCAGCACCATGTGCGTCCACACGTATAAATGGGTGATGTAGAGTATGTAGCCAAGCAGCATATATGCGCTGGTCCCATATTTGTTCTCTTTGAACCTTCTTCCTATGTGAGGGCAGCAAATCTAGTCCTGCACAAACTACCCGACCCCCCAGTTTCTTTCCCTTTTCAACAAAGAGATCGGTTCCTTACAGATGTGTGTACTGGGTTACCCCCTTTTTCCCTTTTCGACCTACAAAGCGGCTGGATAGCCAGTCTATACTACTTTCCGCCCCTCCTTTCCTCATTGAGCCACGTCCTAGATTCTTGCTCCATCCCACCGCACCCTTCTTTCCTCTTTGAACCAAGACCTAGATTCGACTACAGATCGAAAAAGATCCACATGCAGCTAGAGCAACAACGGTTTCAAAGAAACTTATACCTTAGGGTCGTCGGGATGTGGCAAGGCATGTGGCGGGAGGCCGGATCTTCCCACACTATGTACGACGGCGAGGAAGAAGGGGTCGATGGCCCTCCCACACAAGCGCTGGGTGAAAAGAACAGCGCAGCCAGCAGTGGATTGCCTCCCTCGCCGAAGGCGATAGAGTGAACGCTGCACCTCCTCCCCTTCCCGGTGCGACGGGATACGGAGGCCTCCTTCACCAGCTATGAGGGGGGAGAGAGAGACAAGAGGCCAACGCAGTCTTGTTTAGATCTGGTGAAAAGAGGGTGAGAGACTGTGAACTAGCAAACCCTAGCAAATGAATGCTGAGCCTCCAGCGTGTAACATATATGTAGTGCGGCGAGCGTGTGGAGAGTGCAAACCCTAGCGAACAAGCGCTGAGGCTCCGGCTTATATATATACTATTGTAGTACGGACTGAGCTCCGGTGCCTTCACTGCACCTGCTTTTGGCTGTATGACAGGTGAGCCAGCCACATTTTGGGCCCACCTGTCATAAATCCAAAGGCAGGTGCACTAAGTCAATGAAGCTGCGTCCATATAGTATTCTCGTGTATACGACTAATATATAGTGGAGTGGTTTTCTTATTATCTCCATAACAATCATTTTAAATTGTGTAAGTATGAAATGAAACTCTTTATTTAATGTGTAGTGAAGAAAACTAGTACTACTTCCGATGAACTAACGATCCACGCCCACGCGTCCTGGTCGCACTTCATGTCCTTCACGTGTGGTACACTACCCTCCCTTAAGTGAACAACCACACATGCGCCAAATTATCAGAAACATGTGAGAGTGTGTACAAATAAAGAATTTTAATTTCAATTATCGGAAATGTTTGAGAGTATTACAAAGTTTGACTTCAGTCGAATCTAATATGCGGAGTAAATAAAAATGGAGGGCTACTACGTCCATCCGGGTTTTTAGTCCACACCATTTTTTAAATCAAAGTTAATAGCTGGACAAATAAAATTACAGGGGAGCTGGAGACAAAGTTGTGAGAAGGCTTAGAAATCAATACAAAACTTATGCTCTTAGTACCAACGTCGATCCTTCTTCGAGGAAACATTTGGTTCATAGCCAATTGTGTGATAAAATTGCACCAACGTGAAAGACGACTGCGTCTCCAACGCAACCAAGGTGAACTGACGAAGGATATCATCTTTGTGCGTAACAAGCAAAGAGCACTGATGGAAGACAGCTTATTTTTCATTGAAAATCGATCAGCTTCACCAGCCGACGCAAGCATGAGGCGCAACCATGAGCAACGATAGGTCGTCATGGTGATGCATCATCCATTTGGCATCAAGTTTGGGTGAGGCACCTATGAAGTTCGACAAATCCTCACTGTGGTATGTTTCTTCTTAGTAATCAAGCTCGAGGAAGGAAGAACCACGTGGCAGAGGATAGTGAGGCGGAACAACAATGGCCATCCAATTTTGTGTAGTTCCACTAAAATTGAGGAAGACATGCCCGGGTATGGAGACACGCATCGCTGTTTCCAAAAATATAAAAAAGGGTTAGCAACGACATCTCAATTGTCAATAAGAATTAATGCAAAGTACACCAACAAACATAAGCATCATAATTATCTTGATGGGAACTAAACCAGGATACCCGAGAAAAAAAGCATTTCTTCATTTAACCAGTGATAGTACTACCACCATATGGACAATGACCGCACAACCACCATGTACTTTTTGTCGAAACAACATGTATACCTCCACCGAGGCATAAATCAGGACAACTTTTCAAGTGGCATTTCCTCTATAATAGTACTAGTAGGTGATGTTGGACCAGCCGACGAACCCTAGCTACTATGCATGGGGAGCTGGGGAGTAGTCGCATAGAAGAAAACCCACACTCAGTGACCTGGGGAGCTGGACCAGTACAAGAAGTTATACCTCAGGTGGGCGAGATGTGGTTTAGGCGGGCGGGCGGGATCTGCCCACACGACGGCAGCGAACAAGGGCACGGAGGATCTTCGTCCGCGCCAGCGTCGGCTTCGAGAGGATGGTGCGCATCGGCTTCCTCCGTCACCGACGGCGACAACGTCAACGCTGCACCTCCTCACCTCCCGCAGCGGAAGGGATTCGGCCGGATCTGTGACCACCAGTGAGGAGAGAGATAGAGTGGACACTATCATCTTGTTTTGATATGGAGAGGGTGAGAGAGCGAGACGCGAGAAACTCTATCAGACAAGAGGCTATAATGGAGTAGAAAAATCTCTCCATAGCAGTGGTTTTAAATAGAATACGTGCGTTCCCGGAAAAAAGAAACGAAAACTGGCGGACAATTTTTTAAGGGTCTGTCTAGGACACATCTAGATGTGACATAGTTATGTCACATCTAAGTTGATGTCCACTCTGTTTATGGTCTATTTTTTCCTAGTTTTTTTGTTTCTTGTTGCTACATTATATACTTGTGGGAGCTTAGATGTGATATCCTTAAATAACATCTAGATGTGAATTAGACAAACTGATTTTCTAACGTACCAAGAAAGAAAACTCGATCAAAAACACGCCCCTGCTTCCAGGTCGCGAGAGTCGTCGCGCGCACACACATAGACATAGACATGCATATCCATGTTTACGTAAAATTCCATTTCCATCTCCATCTCCAATCATATTTGTCCAACTGGCAAATTATTTACGTTGTTAATTATATACGCAGCAATATTAACGTACAGCATCTCTTGTTTGCGCATGTCTGGACCGCTGCCACGGCCGGTCCTGACCAACCCGAACCCTCTTCATCACCCGCGCGTGCTTCCCGCCCGAAACGGTCAGTGCCGCATTCATGCCCGGCCAGAGTGGATGCGACCTCTCACTAGCGCCGGCATTGAAGCAGCGCGCCGGCCGAGAGAGCGTCGTCCGCGCCGCTTCCGGGTGCACGCGGCTGCTCCGCGTTCAAAGGTCGCAATAGCCGGCTACAACATGCATATAAAAAGTTCTCGGGAGTCCGTGCTACAGCTAGCTGTCCTCCCCCAACTCGTCAATCTCTTCCAGTAGTGCTAGTAATCCATGGCGCGATCCATCGACAAGCAGGCGGGAAAGTTATCGTATACTCGGTTTGCGGTGAGTGGCATGCCGAGCGACCATGTGGGGTCGAGCCGTGGAGGAGGGTGAGACACGAACACGACAGACGTGATTTAAACGTTGGTTTTGCTCGATGGCGCGATCCAACGAAACGAAACGTTGGTTTCTCTCCGTTCCCATTTTTTCTCCGGAAAAACGGAAACTTTCCACTCCATTTTCATTCCTATTCCAAGGTTGCCCCGTTACAACATTCCATCAAATACAAAGGAAAACTAACACGCCTGCTGATGCATCTCAATGATTCATAGATCATAGCCAATATTTACTTCACAACTAAAGAAAAAGTTGTGAGAGCGTGTATGAAAGAAAAACTACTGATGGGATCACTATGACTTAAACCCTAAACATGATTTAATTTCCTGGCCAGGTAGAACCTGTCGAAGGAAAGACGGCTGGCACCCTCGAATCATACGATGCTTTTGTGCAGTTCCACTAAAATCGACCTGAGCATCCCTGATGGCAAAGATATTGAAGAAGTGTGATTAGAATAATAGTACTGGCACTAGTTCATGAGAGATAAACTCATCACAAGTAGAAGCCGGTAGAAGTAGAGAAAGATCGACATGGAGATGGAGCTACGGCAGTGGAGCAAGCCGGCTCCAAAAGGAAGATGGACTACCTGGGACGTCGGGCTGTAGCTAGAAGGGCGGTTGGGACGCGGCATCGGCCCATACCGCGGTGACCCCCGATTGGGATGCACCGACTGTGAGTTTTCTCCCTCGCCGATGTCGACCGCGTCTACGCAGAACATTGTTCCCTTCCCCCAGCTGCGGGATCAGGCCCGTCGTTCTATGCTTGTGAAGAGAGCAACCTAAGCAAGCAGGCTTGTAGCTTAGGCTCCTGCTAGTGTATATATAGTGGTTTTCTTTTTCTCTCCATATCAACCATTTTATATTGCGTACGTGTCATTCAAGAGTGAAATGATGGTTGCTTCTTCCGACTAACTTACTGTGTGATTTGACTGCTCCTTAGTGGCCCCTAGATGTACTCCCCCTACGTGTATGCAACAGTCACATGTCCGAGCACACGACGCAAATATAAAAACGCGTGCGACGCCCTAATGCATGCATGTCCGAGCACACGACAGAACACACACGGCCACGCTCAAGTGCTCAACCTAGACGTGCATGCACACACATACTCAGTCAGGGTGAGCTAGTGACCGTATAAACACTGGAAAATATATATATTGAGCGCAATGAGCGTATTATGAAGTCCACTGACCGTATTTTTACAAATATACAGTGACAGACAGTGTGTTTATCTCGTTTGAAATTAAGCCATATTAACCGGAGAGGAGGTAGTATAGACTAGCATTACTTTGCTGTGTCCCGTCAACTTGTCGAACAAGGAGAAGGTTGCAGGACGGGAGAAGCTTGCGCGCGGTGGCTCGCAGGACAAGGAGAAACTTTTGACTAATGCAAGCTCTCCCTTGCTCAGGCGGTGGACGTGCAACAGTTAATTCGGTGTCAGATTGCCAGAAGCATACACTATACTACTAGTGCTATTATTGTTCGACTTCCCGAATAGGCGAACAGCCAAGTGCAAAGTTTACTAGTACTACTACTATAGTCTATAAAGGTACGTACTATACTAGTACTAGGAACCGGATGGAGGAGCGTCTGCACTCTTATTATAATTTTAAAATGTGATAAAGCAATCTTTAACAAATTTGGTTCTCTTCGAGGGTTCTCGCATGTGATAATGGAAGTTGATTGCATGGAACACTCGCCACAATTCTCTCTTAATTCTGGCTCATTTCCTGTTACAAATAGTAGCGCTCGGTAATATTTCCTCTTTTTTTGTTATTCAGCATGTAAACAGGTCAGCAAACCTTGCGGCGCATCTTCGTGCGAACCGTGCTTGCTGCACTTTGAATGTGGTCGAGAGCTGGCTTGATGAAACACCTCACTTCCTACTTCTTTTTTGCGGGGTACCTCGCTTCCTAGTGACCAGTGTCTTGGCTGATCGTCCTAAGAATGCTTATATATGAATAAAGCTCTCTCATTTAACCGCAAAAAAGATTAAGCCATATTAACCGGAAAGGAGGGATTATGGACTAGCACTACTTTTTGGTGTGTCCCGTCAACTCGAAGAACCAGGAGAAGCTTGCGGGACAAGGTGAAGCTCGCTTACGCCTTTTGGCTAATGCAACCTACCCTCGGTGGACATGCATTAGTCCATTCGGTGTCAGATTATCAGAGGCATACACTGTAGTACCCAACATGCGGAGTACCATCATTGTTCGACTTCACGAAGAGGCGAAGAGCCAAGCACAGTAGTACGAGTAGTACTACTACTAGAACCGCATGGTGGAGCGTCTGTACTCTTATTTTTTATCTCTAATAAAGTACACGTTTATTCCTAAGAAGGGCGGAAAACGGCAGCCCAACATGTAATGAATGATATCGATCAACCAACCATGCTCGAATGTATCTTGGCCTCCGTGCGAGCCCGTCTGTGTGTTCTCGCTCCTCGTCTCTCTCAAGGAACGGCGGGTTGGCTGTTTGCCGCCAAGAGGAGGTGCGTTGACCGACTGGCCATATGCGTACTTGGTTTTGCACGTTCATACTACTCCTCCCTCCGTCACAGTTTACAGGGCGCGCTTCATTATGATGCATTTCTCTGAATGCATTTCCACCACCAGAGAGACTTTAGACGCGTTTGATCTAATGCTCAATTAATTAGGGCATGGTAACCGCAATCAAGTCCACAATTTTCTCTCCATGTACTGTACTACTACGGAGTGGAGTAAGTGCATGCATGTGTGTACCCGGGGTGGAAGCACTGCATGCATGTGTGTACGCATTATTCCCTCCAGTAATAGACGTCGTGCTATAACTACCAATGCTATTTTTCAGACCGATCGCTAGTCGCCTTGGTCCCACAGATTTTTTTTTCTTTTTTCTGAAGCGCGTTGTATAAACAGTGACGGATGGAGTAGTATGAGCGGATTCAAAGAAGAGCGTATTGATGGTTGCTTCTTCAGAGCAACTTACAGTGGGAAAGGTGGGGCTTATGATTTGACTGCTCATTACTCACTATTAATGCGGTGCAACGACCGGGCTGAGTCTCCCATGCGGTTGTGCACTACCCCCTCGGTTCTTAAATATACTCCGGAGTATTTGTCTTTCTAGAGATTTCAACGAGTGACTACTCAAATATTTGTCTTTTTAGAGATTTCAAATGTACTGGCACATACGTATGTGTATAGACATAGTTTAGAGTGTAGATTCACTCATTTTGCTCCGTATGTAGTCACTTGTTGAAATCTCTAGAAAGACGAATAGAATATTTAGGAACGGAGGGAGTACACATATGAAGCAAAATGAGTGAATCTACACTCTAAAATATGCCCGTTTGAAATTTGTAAAAAGACAAATATTTAGGAACGAAGGAGTATAATTTTGTGCATGGCACATGGACCCGGATGATGAAGAGGCTTCTGGCAATGCTATCAAGTTTCCATCATTTGTTTACATAATTGACGTACTATACAAATAATTTTCCAGCGACATGAAATTGTACAATGGTGTGAGCTTTCAGCTTTTGTTTTGCATGTCTTGCCATCGATGCTCTTTCGGAAACAATAAAAAACCAACTTCCTTGCTAATGCATGTCAATTATTAGTAGATCAGAGCTAATAATTATATCACAACTGAAGACAGAGTTGTGAGAAGGTGTTAAATTAAAATTGATCCATGCTTTCATTGGTAGCAACGTCCCCCCAGCTCTGTCTAAATCAACAAGGCATGTTGGGAAAAAAAGTAGTTGTCTGGAGCATGCAACATTCTGATCATTTTGTGCAGTTCCACTAAAATTGAGCTGAGCATCCCTGTTCCAAAGATATTAAGTGTGATTGTGATAATAGAGGACTGCTGATGAAACAATAAACACACAAATAGAAGCCGGTCACCTTTGCAGTCTCTCTGAAGACTAACTAGTTGGAGAAGATTAGGCTCGGAGTTGGATGAGGAGGATAGAGCAAAACCAATCTCCCTTTGTGCAGTCGCACTGAAATGTAGAGACATTGCCCATGTGACATTTTAGTACAACTACACAAAACACTCTTAAGAAAAAAGTGATTTGTGCAGTTCACCAAAAGGTCGCAATAGCAATGAGGTGAAATGGATAGCCCTGTTTGCAAAAAAGAGGTAGAAAGGAAACAATTAGTGGCCAATAACAGTTGATGACACATGCGACGACAAAAAAGAAGCATATTCCTTGTCCTAAGGGAAGATAACAACACGGTTGTGTTTGTCTAAAACGGTGTGAGGACGAGAATGCAATATGGAAAGTACACTGGACGAGCTACGTTTTGGGCAAAGAACTATGGAAGATCCACATGCAGCGACGTGGGAAGACAGGCAGTGGAGCAAGGCCGGAGGGGATACCTGGAGGTCGTCGGGATGTAACTAGGTGAGCAGCGGCGGGAGGAATCTGCGAGCAGGTGGCGTAGGCCCTGCCGCGCCGGAGCTTGGTCAGAGAGAACGGCGTGTACCGCAGATCGGGACGTGCTGCCTCGACGCCGTCGAACAGAGAAATAATGAACTTCCTCCCTTTCCTCCGGCGGACGGGATGCGGCAGGATCAATGACCAACGGTGAGAGAGAGAGGCCACCGCACTCCCTTTCCCCCGGTGGACGGGATGCGGCCGGATCAGTGACCAACGGTAAGAGAGAGAGGCCACCGCAGCCTTGTGTGAGATACTCTGAAGAGCGACAAACCAGGCAGGCAAGCTCCATTGTATATAGTGAGCGGACTACCTTTTTCTCCATAAAAATCGTTTTATATTCTGTGTACGTGCCATTGAGCGCTATAACTTTATTTCAAAAATAACACGGCAACGCGTCAAGTCGAACTTTGTTTCGTGCAAGCGTGGTACATGACCTCCCTAGGTAAACAACCGCTACAGGCGTTCAAATTAGCACGTGGGCTGCCATTTCGTAAAGAAATGAGCTCCACCGTGTACCCGCGTGGGTGTGGCTGGGCACGAAGCGTGAGTACGTGCACGGTGCACCTATTCTCTTCTTGTATATGTACACCACCTACGTGGGGTTGTGTGAGAGAGATACAAACCTAGAGAGATATAGTGTGTGGGTTCTTGAGAGTTTTTTTGGGGGGGTCAATCAAAAATGTAACATATGCAATGTGTGTGAAATAGAGTCCTGGATATAACATATATATAGAGGGGGCGATCCACGAGAAGAGAGTGGAGGTATCATCGGCTTGAGGTGCCCATAGAATCGAAGAGAGGGATGATGTGTGTGTGTGTGTGCGCGCGCGATTGATAAAGAGTGCCATCGAATTTGTGTGTGCCCATGTCAAAGATATAGAGTGGATGGCCTACTAGAACGTGAGATGGGACATGTGCAGTTTGTCTCTGTGGCATGGATACCTACCTGCAGCGCTCGACTATCAGTGTGTGGTGGGGGAAGAGGGAGGCCCAATTAACTATAGAGGTACAATGGCTGGTATATGTGTGGAGGAGGAGAGAGGCCTACCTCATGTATTAAGGAGATCGATCTGCCTCATGTATTAAGGGAGATCGATCGGCATCCATGCATATGTGCAGGAGAGGAATAAGGTTGGGAGAGAGACAGAGCTAGAGTGTTGGAGGGGGTGGTAGTGGAGTTGCTTCTAACAAATGGTGGGATAGGCTTGCTAGACAAACGGAGGGCACGCCCGCAATATCAATAAGAGAGGAGATGGCTGCTTGTTGTCTGTGCACGTGCGTGTGCGAGACAGGTCAGGAGGCATGCACGAATGATGAGGGGGGACGATGTGGCTGTGGTAAGCAGACGTAACTACATAGGAAGATCAATCGCCCTTTGTTAGAGAAAGGAGAGACATAACTTGTGAGGTACGTCAATCGATGGGGGGGTAGTTAAAGTCGATCTAGGTATATGTTGGGAGATCGGTCGGTATACATGCATGTGTGTGTTAGAAGCAAATGAGGCACGAGGAGAAGGATAGAGAGAGAGGGATGCATGTAGGAGGTGGTACGAGAGGCATACTATATCGAGGGGGGAGGAGTGTGCGAGTACAAGAACGATGAAAAGAGTGGTGGGAGTGAGGCATGGACAGTGACAAGAGAAGAGGGGAAGCTTGTGTTTGTGCTAGGCACACCTGGCTAGAGAGGTATATCAATCTATGTGTGCCGTAAAGAAGGAGCTGGGGGGGCTACACACACCGTGGGTGAACGGCCTAAAGTGAAAAGACGAATTTGCGCGATGGAGCTAGAGAATGCCGAGGGAGGGTGAGAGGGATGCGGGTGTGTGCATGCATAAGAGAAAGTTAGCGCTAGCTACAAAGATAAGAGGGTTGTGTGGGTGTAAAAGACGAATAGAGATCATATATACTTCATTATAAAAAGCGAATTCGGATATTTGAAGAATTTGTCATAGTGTTTCAAACCGACGCATGTGTGAATATATATAACGGTGATACACATGGTGTGGTTATGAACATGTTATACTACATTTAATATATTTTATCTCTACTCTTATAAAAAAAATGGAGTTGTTGATGATGGTGTGCCTGCTATCCTGCATTATTGGCCGTCCGATTTATATCTGGCGGATAGCAAGGAAACTATGATGGTTGAAGTTGGCAACAATCATGATTGTAGATTCTTATTGAAATAGAGAAACGAATTCAAATTTAATTCGAATTGCAGCGGTAGTATAGACATTTGGAATGCACTAAAATGTTGGTATGAGTAGGTTACATGCATTATACAGCCAGCGAAAAAATTTAATCCAACATAACATGGATTCATACTCCCTCCTTCCATCTATATAGGGCGTAATGAGATTTTTAAGACCGCCTTTGACTATTGACTAGATTAATAGTACATGACATGCACAATGTGAAAATTATATCATTGAAAGAACCTTTCACATATGAATTTAACGGTGTGCTTTGTGTAAGCTGCATGTCATATATCATTGCTCTAATATTTGGTCAAAGTTAGCATCGAAAAACGCATTAGGCCCTATATAGATGGAAGGAGGGAGTAGCTTTGAATAGCATTTGTATAGTAAAACGGGGCAAGACTCTCTCTTTGTGTGGTGTGAATAGTTTTATTTTTTCCGTTTTCTTTTTGGTTGAGGGAAGTGCGAATTGATTTGGTACGTACAAGTACAATATTACTACATGTTAGGCTTGTCCCTAAAATTCAACCTGCGTCTTGTTATATCCCGAAAATTCAGATATCGTGCTCCCAAAACTGGCGCCTTCACAACCCGCGCCTTGCTATCCCGAAATTACAACGCGCGCAAAAACTCCCTCCAACTGCCAAATTCCGACACGCGAAATCCCCCTTCTAACCCTGAGCCGAAAGGGCCGCTAGTTCAAATCGGTAGGGGGTAGTTTTGTAACACACCCTACATTTTGGACAAGCGCGTCCCTAAGTCATGCTTCACCCCCTCCCATCGCCCCCTTTTCGCCATTCGAAATGCCAGGCCGCCATAACCTCTCCGCTCCAGCCACGAAACCCCACCCTCCTCCGTCCGCCACATCACCGCTGCCCAGCCGGAGCCTCTTCCCCGACGACGTCGTCCACCGCAACAGCTCGACGTCCCTCGTCCACCTCCCCGAATTAGGATCCGTCGTCCATCTCGCCATCCCGCCGGTTCAGCCGCCCCGCCCTCCACCTCCAAGGAGCTGCTCCGATGATCGCCTCGTCTATCGCGGCTGCTCCATCCCCACAGCGCCGCCTTAACCTGCTCCACTAGAACCGCAGCATCCTCACCGACTCCTCGGAGGAAGCCGAGGCCTACTCGGCGCCACCAAAGAGGTTGTACACTCATCGCATCGCACCTTCTCCTTAACTCGCCTCCTGGCGCCGACGGTGCTCCATCCCGCACCCCCATGGAGTGGCTACCTTGAAGCCGGCGCCGCAGGCGACATCTCCACGGCGGCTCTCCCCCAGTGCGAGGCCCCTTCGGAGGCGGCGTCCATACCAGCCAGATCTGCTGCTGCTGCTCCGGCTCTCGCTCGCTCACGCTGCTGCTGCTGCTGCTCTGGCTGTTGCTCGATCGCTCACTCGCCCAGCTGCTGCTGCTGCTCTCCCCCTCGCTCGTGCTGCTGCTCTGCTCCGATTAAGCCACACTTCAGTCAACTGAATCGACTTTTGGGTCAGTCGATTTTCAGGGGTTGGCGGGGCTCGCCGGAGTTAAGGAAGAACCACCCGCAGCGGGGACAGGGGCTCGCCAGAGAGGTACCCCACTATCTATCTTAGGGTTCAGGGTGGGGGCGGGGGGCCTGGAGGGCTGGCCGGGGCGGCGCTGGCGAGTTGTTTCGGGGCGGCGAGGCGGCGCTGGGGCCGACGGTTCGGCCGGTGGTGGCTGGCGGCCTAGGGGGGTGCAGGTTGAAGATGAACTGCAGGCCCTCCCTAAACTACATGTCAAGTGCCTCTCTGCTACCATTGCGTTCAGTTTCGACAGACTCCATAGTAAATTTCAGTTTCGACAGTTAAATTCAGCGTCAACAGTTTTTACCTCATCTGTTGTAGTCAGGTGGTTTTTGGTGATGTTAATTTTACATCCATTTTACATCATCTATTGGAGATGCTATTAGAATCCCACTTGAGATTGACGATGTCTGTCTTGTGCTGCTTCAGCCTTGACGTCTTACGGCTTACCCGAGCTGCTCCAACGACAGAACGATCCATCACAACAGAGCAGTGCCCTGGACACCGTCTACAGATTCCTCATCTTCCTCCACACCTCTGACAGCCACCTCTGCCTCAACTGCTTCAGCGACCAGCCCAATGATGCTGAGGTCGACACGGCTACGGCAAAGAGGTTGTACACTTGTTGCATCACTTATTACTACACATTCACGTCAATCCATTAGGGCTATTTTGGTTCAACGGAAAAACGTTGATCCACTGGTTGTTACCATCACTCTAAATTTCTGCATGCTCTCCTTACATAATCTCACCATATTTTTTTGTATGCATGTCAGATATTGTACACAGTCATGCTGAACATGTAGAGAAAAAGAGAAGAGTTTTGCGCGGCTATACAATGTCATGCAGACATTGCTCCATGGTGGGTTCAATGGCAAACCCTCCCCACCCCTCTCCAGATTGTAATCCAGAGGAAGATATCTGTTCTGAGGCGGATTCAGTCGCCGCTGACCACTCCTATTTACCCACTAAGGTGTTTGCTCTACCTTGGCATGATGATGTTAGTCATATCATGCATATGTTGCCTTGCAGTGCCTACTTTTGACATCATATATGTCATTTGCTTAGTTTAGACATGTTCTGTAATGCCACCTGTTTAGTTTCTATATCATATATGGGAATTATGCAGTCTCATGTCTTTTAGCCAGCCATAATATATGTGAAATGTGCAATGCCATCCTGTTTAACCAGGCATCATATATTTGAATGATATCTTGCCCATCCTTTTCTTCATTACATTTCCATTTGTCGACAATGTTTGTACATTAAACTACTCTTCCTGTGAATCAGCCATTTGAGTGGGAGATGGAAAAATCTGGAGTGAAAACAAGGCCTTCAGAGCAGAGAGTGCTACCTGTCGAAGCAGATCTCTTGTTGGGTCCCGATAGCTCCTCAGAGATGGATTCAGAGACAGATGACCAGTCCTATTCCCCCACTGAGGTGTATGCTCTAACTTGGCACGGTTATACTGCTCATATCATGCATACGGTGTCTTGCATTGCATAGTTTAGACATCATATACACAATATTCAACACCATGTTCTTAGTTCAGACATCATATCGAATGCCCTCTGTTTAGCATATAAATCACATATGTGAATTAAATGATGCAATCCTGGTTACTTAGATAACATGTAGGTGAATTATGTCATGCGATCCTGTTTAGTTATTCATCATATCTTTGAATTATGTTATGCTATGCTATCCAGTTTAGATAGACATCATATATGTGAAATTATGTCATGCTATCCGTTTTAGTTAAACAATATACATGTCAACTATTTCATGCCCTATTTTTCCACACTATCTATTGCATCTGTCTCTCATACAATGTCTGTACATTCAACTATGTTTCCTGTTTATCAGCCATTTGAATTGGAGCGGGTGATGCCAGTATCTAGCGGACTAAAAACACGGTCTTCAAATAAAACAGTGCTACCTTTTGGTGGAGATAGCACCCCGGTTGTACATGCACAAGAACCAGCCCTACCACACATAACCCAAACTCTCGCAGATTGTACCCCTACCGCGATGGACAGAGAACCAGCTTCACCCAATCTAACCCCAGCCGATAGTAACCCAGTTCCTGTTGACACAGCACCATCTCCACCATAGAGCTCCCAAACAAGAGCAGTTAGTAAGGCAGCTCCAGTGTCCAAAGGGCCAGTACTATCACGGCGAACCCCAACTCCACTAGTTAGTACGCCTATTCCTGTGGAGGAAGCACAACCAGCTAGTCGTAGTTTAGCATCTATCGCATTTGATGTTGTTAAATCGTATGTGTATATCTTCCCATCTTGGAAATATTATACTAAAGATGAAGGAAAATGCCGGTTGCAGGTGTTTGTCCAGGAGTTATGTGTAAGTAATGTTATTCATGGCAATTACTTTGCTTCGTCCCATACATCCTACCTCCATGATGGTTATAATACAACAAATTTTCAATTTTTTCTCTATAGAGAAGGACCGATTTGGAAACTCAGGATGAGGTAACCTGTGCTAATACCTCTGCTATCTTCAAGAATGCTTGGTGGCAGTATCGGAATTACCTGAAGAAAACGTACTTCACCAGCAAAGAAACTCATCAAATTCCCTTACGTTCTCTTGAGACACATTTACTGGACGATGACTGGGAACGCCTTGTTCTGTAGTGGTCCCGAACCAAGAATGTGGTAAGGTCTATGAGCTCATTTTCTATTTTTAAGTATTATATTCTTGCGTCTTACTGTACTCTGTTCATGTAGAATAAGTGCCTAAACCTGAAGAACAAATGTTCTAATTTAAGATTCCATTGCTATCATAGTTCAAAAAAGCGCTAGGCGTTAATTGTGCGTTTTGCCACCGCCTTGCGCTTTACTGACCAAAGCGCATGCTTATGCGTAGTTATGCACAGATTATTCGTAGTTATGCGCAATGCGTTTTGCCAACGCCTAGAGCCTAGGCACGCTTAAGCGCTCGCTTAGGCGCGCCTTTTTTAACTATGATTGCTTTGCTCTTGTATCACTGTATTTACTCATACAAATTTATTTTTAAATTGAAGGATCCAATCGAAACTCCAATGGCACAGCAGGTATGTTCACGCATGTTTCTTTAACAGGTTTGCTCTTATCAATAGCTCTGTTGATTTCAATTTCAATTGTGTATATAGTTGACTTTCATATCATGCACATTACTGGCATCACAATAGAGCCAATAGTGTTGTTGTGCATGTAGACCCATGGTACCATCTGAAATTTTGTTGTGCC
Source organism: Triticum urartu (assembly GCF_056163025.1). Classification (NCBI taxonomy): domain Eukaryota; kingdom Viridiplantae; phylum Streptophyta; class Magnoliopsida; order Poales; family Poaceae; genus Triticum; species Triticum urartu. The sequence goes on from NC_141873.1 coordinate 124,224,543, forward strand.
ATGTAGTTTCCCACGCTTTGTATTCTTTCACTGCTGCTTTGTCTTGAACTGATATGATTTGAACCGTGTCGCTATTTTGATTTGGCAAGACAATGCAGTGACCATAGGACATAGATATATGTTTGTTTGATGCTTTTATTATGTACTAGTACTTGGCAATAGAAGACTTGGTAGTTTAATCCTGTCCACCTTACTAATGAACTGGTTCACCGAAATGAGTTTCATATACTAGTACATGCTAAACTTGCTATGTGTCTACTTGTTTCTTCTTTTAGAATGCTGACAGAATATTGGGGAAGAGTGCCTTATTAAGCAAAGGTAAAGGAAGTAATGCAGATAAGGTTCAGGATAGTGACACATCCTTGTTGGTCTCCAACAAAGCTGATAAAACAGCTAAGGAAGACTATCTTGAAGACAGCGAGACAACCCCAAAGTCTTGTCTTGGTTTAGTGTTCGAGTTATTGGCCACTACTGCTTGCACAAGCTATTCAAACTCACTGTCTGAATCAGTTTGGTTTCTTGAGTCTCAACTACAAGCTGAAAGACATCGATCAGCTATGCTGCGACAAGAAGCGGAAGGACTGCGGAAGTCCCTGGAGCATTCAGATGCATACTTTCTGGTGCAACAGCAAGCGTTGGAGGATTTTAGCGCCAAACAGGACAAAGCTAATCAGCTTGCTAAGCTTATTTCCAGCATGGTGGATACCCAGGATAACGTTTCTTGAGCTCTTCTGAAGTTGTTTCAGTTATGCTCTTGTTTTGCTGCCGCGTTTATTTGCACTGGTGGCCAATTTTGACGGCCAGTGTATGTAATGTGCTGCTTTGTTCCCTATATTTGCACTGGTGGCGAAATTTGATGCCCAGTGGATGTAATATGTGTAATAGCGGTAATAGGCTAGCGTTAATTGCTTGCTTATTTATTTCCTTATTATCTTGTTTAGTTGTTTGCTTGTAGTCACTGCAGTTCTTTTTCTGTTTTTTTCTAGTGGCCACAATAGCCTATTTTTGGTAACTAGGCCAAAATAATCATGGCAACACACGGACTGTTGTAACCATGGGCCTCCTGCAGGCCGTATGATCCATGGGCCTTTGTCCGGCCGTAGGATCCATCGGCCTTCTATACGGGCCGTAGGGTCCATGGGCCTTCTACGGGCCGTAGGGTCAATGGGCCTTCTACGGGCCGTACGATCCATGGGCCTTCTACGGGCCGTACTATCCATGGGCCTCATATGGGCCGTAGGATCCATGGGCCTTCTACGGGGTGTATCATCATTTCGCCAATCATGGGCCATACTATTCGTGGACCATAATGGGACGTTAATAGGCCGTATTTGATAACTCTATGAAAACAGCCCAACGGGTTTTTTTTACATGAAAACGGCCCAATGTATTAATGGTCCGCAAACGGGCCGACTGTAACGATGGGCTGAATTTGGCCCACAAGCAGAAAATGACAGTAACAGGCCGTATGTAACCGAATGCTGCAAATGAGCCCAAGAATCAATGGGCCCTGAGAAGGCCAAAAGATAACTTGGGCTGGAAATGGCCCAATGGAATAACGGGCCGTTAATGGGTATAAAGTGATACACTATTCATTACGGGCCAGTTTCACCATGGGCCGTTAATGGGCCAAGAGTTACAAAGGTCCTCATATGGGCCGAAAGAAGTCATGGGCCACACATGGGCCGGAAGTTAAAACGGGCTGAATCATATTGGATGGCCCAGATGACGCTACTGGGCCTAATTCAGATAGGGCATAACGGGCCCTGGGTTAGCGGGCTATAAATGGGCTATATGCGAACATGCCGTTAACAGGCTTTCCGTGGGCCGGCCCGCCACCTTTTGACCAAGTCAAACAGGCCGGCCTTTTCACAGGAATGGGCCTTTGTTGGGCCGTGCCACGTGTCGCCGTATCATAGGCACCTTCAGTCCAATGAGCGGATGACATCTGTCCCAACGGTGAGCCGACACGTGTTTCCTCCAACCAATGATGCTTTTACACGTGGAAAATCCCCATTGGTCGGGGCTGTTAACGGGTTATCGGATCCAAAACCCGACCCGATAGCTTAACGGCATTCCGGTACGGTGGATGCCACGTGTTGGTCACCCTTGACGAAAGCACTTTTGTGACGCGTGATTTATCGTCATGGAAGTGGACACTTCCGTGATGATAATTTTGGTAATGTCATGGAACACTTCTACGACAGCACAGGTATGACTATCTTGATTCTGTCGTAAAATCGTCATGGATGTACATGCATGATAGAGAATGCGACCTACTGTGACAAACACATATCATCACGGAAGTGTATTTTTTTTGTAGTGTCACCTGCCGAACTTGTTCGTGCAGTTGTGAGAGCTCTGGCAGAAGATCTCCCGCAGACCCGGGCATCTCCTCTCCGGGACGGCCCGTCAGCATACCTACAGACATAGCTCTGTTAGCTGGTTTCTTCGCCGAACTCTATAGAAGTTCGCTCAAGCACTTACTGAAAATGCCGTGTCGAAGCCTTTTATTCTCCTTTACGGAGTCAGACAGCTGGGCCCGAACATCTTTCAGTTCAACATCCAGCCGGGTATTGGCATCTTGGAGATCATTTTTCTCCCTCCTAACTTGTGTAAGCATGCGCTCGCCAGCCTTCAGCTGTCATTGAGCATGTTGCTCCTCCGGATTCACTCCGGGATCATCTGCAGAATCTATCGATTAGATTAGCATGCAAGCCAAATATTAGCTGGTATATCTCGTTCTTTTCGATAGGAACAAGTGTTACCAGATGGGGCCTTCTTTGACTCCTCCGTTTTGGCAACTACGGACCGTAGCTGGGCTTTGCACTCCTCCAGCTCTTGAGACAACTGGGTATTCTTCTCAGTAAGAACCTATGCAAATAATGATCCTTAAATCAGTTGTGCCAACTGTTTTAAGTCTCAGGGGCTATTGGTATATATAATTATCAGATTTTCTTACCCGTATATCCTTTACATACTGGTCCGTGGCTCTGGCAAGACCATTTTGAGCAGCTCGGATGTACGCGTCCCTTGAGTTGAAGGCATCAAACGCCTCTTCAGAAAAAACTGGGGCCGCGGAGTACGGCCTGGTGACGCCTGTGCTTCATGGCACTCTCCACTTTGGAATTTGTAGCGGACAGCCTATCCGCATCCTCGGTAGGAGGAATATCCGGCATTGTCTCCATGTTAGCATTTGCCTCCAAGTCCGGCTCCGGAGCCCAGCTGGTGGAGGCATGGCCGGCAGGCTCTCCGGATACGGTCCGGCGAGCGTTTTTCCTGGTTTTAACCACGGACATTATTACATTTTAAAGACAATAACCACGGAGCAGGGTTCTTTTTCATACCTCTGTGACGGCATCTCAGTCCTGACCGCCTTCCTTTTAAGCCTACCCGGTTTCGGTGCCCCTTGTTGGTGAGTCACTGCGGGTTCGGCATGGCGTCCCGAGGGCCTTCCCTGCAAGACACCATACGTGTGCGGTGGGTGAAGTGTGAAAAAGGGGATCCTTCTCGGAAGTTGGGACTCCGGTTTTACTTACATGCGATGCAGGGAGCAGTCCAGGATAATCGGCGGTGATGGCCACCAAGGCACCGCCGTAGCTTAACTGATAAAACTTCATGTCGATGAGCTCCACGAATATGTCTGGATCTTCTTCAAGTCCGGGATCGAGGGCCCGATTAGGGTCCTCTGGCTGTGGAGATGGGATGTGAATCTCCCTCACAGCTTTTGTAGTTCCTGCTATGAAATAGCAAGGTAAATATTTATGACAAAGAAAACGGGAAGGTTTGGAGTAAAAAGCAGCAGCTCACCCAGTTTGGGGGGTTGTACATGGAGAATCCATCACGCGGCTTAATACGAATGAACTCCTCTTCCTCTCCCTTATATAAATCGGACAGTATTTTCGCCAGAGCGGCGGCAGTGTCTGGACCTCTTTGGCCGCAGCGGGTGGCATCGTCTTCTCCATTGAAGTTCCACATGGGTTGTCCCCAATATTGAAGTGGCTGCACTCCCCGCATTATACATATTGACATAACCTTGATTATTGTCAGTCCTGATTCGGCCAGTGTCTTTATCCGGCTCATCAGGTAAAGGACTTCTCTGTTATCTTCCTCCTGGGGGCTTCGAGGGCGCTAGCTACGGCATTTCCTCAAACGGGCGTTGTTGAACTCAGGAAGGCCCATCCGAATAGGGTCTAGGAGGGGAACGTCCTCCATATAAAACCACTCCGAAGGCCAGTCTTCAGATGTCTTCTTTGGAGTACCGAATAGGTATCCGGTCCCAGCGATGCGCTGTATTTCGGCTCCGCCCACTTGAAATATTGACCCCTTCTATGTACGGGGCACGAGGCAGAATAGCCTCTGCCATAGCTCGAAATGAGCTTCGCAGCCCAGAAACAGCTCGCAAAGGGCAACGTAGCCTGCGATGTGTAATAGGAGGCGGGAGTAAAGTTATGCAGCTGGAGGCCATAGAACTCCAAGAGCCCACGGAGGAATGGATGGATTGGAAATCCGAGTCCCCTCAATAAATAAGGGACGAGGCATACCCGCTCCCCCATGGATGGGTTGGGAAAACTTTCTGCTTGCTCCCCGCCATTATAAGTGGCTAGTCCGGCTCGGATGGGGACCATGTACGCAGGAGGGAGAAACCCCTGGGTCTGCAACTCTACTAGTTGGCTATGGGGAATAGAACACTTCTCCCAACTACCTGGTAGGGCTACGGGGGCGAGAGGAGGAGCTGCGGTGGCCGGCCATGACGGGATGGATTTTTCCGAGCACGCTCCGATGGATACTCGTTGTGGGAAGGTGGTGTGATCTAGATCTAAAGATCCCTGATTGTTTAAATAGACGATTCATCTACCTAGTTAGGGTGGTAAATGTAAAAACACCCCGACCTCTCACATTCGCTCGACATGTCGAACATAGCCATTATTAAGGCACAGAAGCCGAGGAGTGCAACATTCATGGGAGGCCGAACACAACTCGTTACGACAGGTACTCGGGATTTGGAGGAGAACCCGCCTTGCAATGCTGAAGACAATTTGCGCGCCGGACTCGTCGTCATTGAAGCCTGGTTCGGGGGCTACTGAGGGAGTCCTAGATTAGGGGGTCCTCAGATGGCCGGACCATATACTTTGGCCGGACTGTTGGACTATGAAGATACAAGATTGAAGACTTTGTCCTGTGTCCGGGTGGGACTCTCCTTTGCATGGAAGGCAAGCTTGGCAATTTGGATATGTAGATCTCCTCCCTTGTAACCGACTCTGTGTAACCCTAGCTCCTCCGGTGTCTATATAAACCAGAGGGTTTTAGTCCGTAGGACAACAACAATCATACCATAGGCTAGCTTCTAGGGATTAGCCTCTCCGATCTCGTGGTAGATCAACTCTTGTAATATTCATATCATCAAGATCAATCAAGCAGGAAGTAGGGTATTACCTCCATCGAGAGGGCCCGAACCTGGGTAAACATTGTGTCCCCCGCCTCCTGTTACCATCCGCCTTAGACGCACAGTTCGGGACCCCCTACCCGAGATTCGTCGGTTTTGACACCGACAGCGGGCTCCAGCAGCTTGCATCGCGATGGTGTAGATGCTGAGGAACTCCGACGGGTGGGTCTTACCGTTGTACTTCTCGCCAACATTGGGCTTGAACGTGCGGTGGGAGGGCCACTGGAACTGCCGCAGCTCTCGGGTAAAGGCTGGACAACCCACCTCATAAGGCAGGTCGCCGGGGCCCCCGGCGCTTGGTGGTCCATAGTAGGCCCCGCACGCCGATCTGACTGATGGCGCATCTCCCATCGTCATTCGAAGGTAGCTCGAGCGTATTCCTGGGCTCGTTCCCGAAGGACTTGACGTTGGTCGCGGCGGGTTCGCGGGTTGGACGACGCGATGGAAACGTTGTCACCAACGTCGGTTCGACGGGCCGGTGGTTGTTGTTGCGGTAGCGGGGGGAGAGTGCACCGTGGTAGCAGCGTCTCTGGTGCCCCCACCGCTAGCATGCACCGGCTCGCCAGGACGGCGGTGCGAGGGTCCCGCTGGGAGCGGCTCGTCTTTGTTGGCGAAGTTGACAAGGCTTCGGATGGTGGCTCTCCACTCGTCGAGCTTCTCCACGGTGGGGGGGAATCGAGGAGCAGCTGCACACATGCCAGCGCTTCTGCTAGTGTAGGTGGCGGCGAGATCTGTGTAGACCGTGATGCACTCCGACTTCTAACCGGGTTAGAAGGGGCTCTGTCACGATCTCCGGCGTCTGAGCACGCACGCCGGCCTGATTCGTCCTACGAGTGGCGTACAGAACTCTTTCTGCGGCGGTGCCTGAGGGCTCCGGCATCGCGATATTGCTCATCACGCACGGCCTGGGAAGGGCGTGGCATGGGAGGGAGCTCGGGTGCCGTCGAGGCTCCCGCACCGCCCGTGGGTAGCATGGCCCCGCCCCGGACCTAACGGCGTGTGGCTCGTCGTCTTGGATTTGGACGACACCGCTTGCCTGGCTCCGATCGCTAGAATGTCGTGGATGCTCGCGGGCCACGTCTCCGGCCCCATCCATGGGCACTCGGCCATCTGCTCGCGCTGGCGCGGATAGGCCGGCCCTGGACGAGACGATCGCTGTGATCCCCTTTCTCTTGGGGGCCATGGTGATGATGAAGTCGATGTGCTAACCTTCAAACCGGATTTCCACAGCTTGTGCCCCCTACCTGGCGCGCCAAAGATGTCGGGGGAAACGACACCTGTGGGATCACGAGGAATCCCTTTTTGCTACAGTTGGCAGGCGCGGAGCTGTGGAAAGAGCGGGATTGAGAGATTAACGCGGGGGGATTATCCAGGTTCGGGCCACAAGTGATGTGTAATACCCTACTCCTGCTGGTTTCTATTTATCTGGTGTTCTTGGCCTAGCTACAAGGCATGCAGGGTCCCAAAAATCTGAATTGTCTCCCAGTATGTCGCGGGCCTCCTTTTATAGTCAAAGGGGCTACCACAGTGGCACACCGGAGGTGGAAAGCTATATAGTAATCGAGTCTATCTCTTGGCACCGTAGGACAAACGCATTTAATGGGCTACCGACATGCCCTTCTTGCTTTATCGGGGATGTCAAGGAAGCTCGTCCCAGCTGTCGCCGCCTCACCTGGCTTTGACGCACGTCCGAACTGACGAGGCATGTAGTGCCACGTTGGCTGGCTACTGAGTTGGTGCGCTGGCTGAATCTTGACGAAGACCTGCATGCCACCACGCAGGTGCTTGCCGAGTCGGCCTAGAGGCTGCACGTCGCCACACGGGCGCCTGCCTAGCTAGTGGGCTGGCAGCTGCATGCGAACGGCTGTGGAGTCTTGGCAGACGTGGGCCTGGCTTCGGCCCCGCGGATGTTTTCGGCAAGAGTCTTGCCGGGGCCACAACAAGGGTCTTGCTGCGGCATCGTGGTCGTCCCTGGCAAGGGTCTTGCCGGGGATCTCGTGGGTATCTTTGGCAAGGATCTTGCCGAGGACCGTCATCTTCTGGTCATCATCTAGTCTTGTGTGCTTCTGGGCTCCACAAAGATTTGCATGCCACCATGGAGGTGCCTCCCGAGCCTCGGTTCCAAAGTGGTTGATGGTGTTGGAACTCTTGGGCTCAAGGGGGTGGCTCTGTTGGTGTCAGGCAAGTTGCCCCGGCAAGGTTCTTGACGGGGCTGCGGAGGCCGCCCCGGCAAGGGCCTTGCCGGGGGAGTCCACCTCGCCCCTCTGCTCTTCGTGTTTCTGGCTTGGCGTTGTTCTGGTTGTCTTGTGGCTTTGCTTCCTTTCTCTTCCCCGCTAGGTGTGGCCGCTGGCGTGGCTCCAACTGCTCGCGCACAAGTAAAGGGGTACAAAATAGGACCCCTCCTTTTGTGCACCAACATCAAGCGAAGACAATGAGAGCAAATCTTATCCAAAGTTGGATGAGTCAGCTTTACTTGTAGCCCAAGTCAAGCTGTCACGTGCGATTGAAATCTGACCGTTGGACATGTGTCAGTTCCTTAGTAACCTAGGGTCATTTCAGACAAATCAGGTTGGGTTGCCTCCTGGCTATAAATATCCCACCCCCTACACCATAAATTGGTGGCTGCTCAGTGTTAGTGCACGGCTTTTGCCGTTTGAAAGCAACCCACCTCCGAAGCATTTGAGAGAGAGATCCTTGTGAGGACAAAGCCCAAAACACCTAGAGCCAAAGAGTGTTAGGCATCACTGAAGTCTTTCTGTTTGCGTGACCTGAAGACTTGTTACACTTGAGGGCTGTGAATCCTCCAGCCGGTTTGGCATCGCATTCTGAGCGTCCAAGAGTCATTGTGGATCACCGGTGAATGAAGTCTGTGAAGGTTTGGAAGTCTACCTTGAAGACTTACCAGAGTGATTGGGCGAGGAATGTGTGTCCTTATCTCAAGGGGAATAAGGTGAAGACGCAGTCTTCTGAGTTGAATCTCAGCCTCCATAACCAGACATACAGTTGTCATAGAAAATGGAACTGGTCTACGAAATCCTTGTCTTCATCAAGCTATTGGTTCTATCCTTCACTTTCCTTTACTTTACAGTATGTCTTCGTGAAGGCATTGCATGCATGTATGATCTGATTGACTTCACTAAGTGAAGACTCTTTACTGTTTGGCTTCATACTATCTTCCATCCTGATCCATACTACCTAGCTGCTGACAGTCTTCGTGTTTTCACTTCATTGCTTATTTGACTATGGCTTGTCTAGTGTAGTCTTCCTTCCACTGCATATCAATAGGTTCATTTCTATCGTTTGTCTTCAAAGCCCCCGTGTTTTGAAGACTTCCATTAAAATTGCCTATTCACCCCCCCCCCTCTAGTCGATAACTAGCACTTTCAATTGGTATCAGAGCAAGGTGCTCCCTTGTTCTGTGTGATTTGGTTTAACCACCTAGAGTTTTAGCTATGTCGACTGCAGGGATAATCAAAATCTCCACTACATGCCCTATCTTCGATGGCACTGATTACCCCTACTGGAAGAATAAGATGTGCATGCATCTTGAAGCCATTGACATCGATCTCTGGTATGTCGTCAAGAACGGCGTTCCCAAGGTCGGTGAAGGTGTCACTACTGCTGATGTCAAGAGGTTCATTTAACTGGACTCGACTACCAGAAACATCATCTGTGGTCATCTGACCAAAGGATAGTATGCTCATGTGAGTGCTCTGGAAATTGCGGAGCTAGTCTGGGACCGGGTCTCCAAGGTCAACAAAGGCGTCTCGACCCAGAGAGACTCAAGAATCAGTGTTCTCCGCAACCTCTTCAACCCCTTCAAGAGAAATGAGAATTAGAATGTCCATCTCACATTTGATCGCCTCACTGATAACACTAATGAGATTTGTGCACTCGGCGCCACTGAGATCACCAAGCATGAAATCGTCAAGACACTTCTGAGATCGCTCGACAACTCATTCGACACCCTGGCCCTGATGATTCAAGAATTCCCTAACTTCAAGACTCTCGATCCGTTGGACATACTTGAGAGGCTCAACACACAGAGTTCCAGCAATCTGAGAAAAGAGATATCTATGGTCCCAACTATGGCCGAACTCGTGCTTTAAAGGAAAAGTTTGTTTCCTCATCTGAAGAAGAATATGACTACGGTTCTCCGGACCCTGAAGACATTGGTAAGGAGCTTGCTATGCTTGTGAAGAAGTTCCAGAGGTTCACCAAGAAGAAAGACTTCAGAAAGTCCTCAAGATCCAACTCAAGAAATGATGAAGCTTCCTCACGTGACTACAAGAAAGAACATGCCACAAGTGCAAGAAACCTGGTCACTACATCTCTGAGTGTCCTTGTCGGTGTCAAAACCGGCGGATCTCGGGTAGGGGGTCCCGAACTGTGCGTCTAGGCCGGATGGTAACAGGAGGCAGGGAACATGATGTTTTACCCAGGTTCGGGCCCTCTTGATGGAGGTAAAACCCTATGTCCTACTTGATTAATATTGATGATATGGGTACTACAAGAGTAGATCTACCACGAGATCAAGGAGGCTAAACCCTAGAAGCTAGCCTATGGTATGATTTTTGTGTATGGAGTTGATTGTCTACGGACTACAACCCTCCGGTTTATATAGACACCGGATAGGGTTAGGGTTACATAGAGTCGGTTACAATGGTAGGAGATCTTGAATATCCGCATCGCCAAGCTTGCCTTCCACGCCAAGGAAAGTCCCATCCGGACACGGGACGAAGTCTTCAATCTTGTATCTTCATAGTCCTGGAGTCCGGCTGAAGGTATAGTCCGGCTACCCGAACACCCCCTAATCCAGGACTCCCTCATTAGCCCCTGAACCAGGCTTCAATGACGACGAGTCCGGCGCGCAAATTGTCTTCGGCATTGCAAGGCGGGTTCCTCCTCCAAGTCCTTCATAGAAGATTGTAAACACCAAGAGTAGTGTCCGGCTCTGCAAAATAAGCTTCCACATATTGCCATAGAGAGAATAATATTAACACAAATCAAATCTGCTGATGTATTCCGCAGTGCGTCATCACACTACAGCCAAGTCCTTCACTCGAATCATTTTCACTCTTCCACCTCAGTGTTGTTTTGCGAGGCGGTTTCCTTGGCACGTCTTGTCAAAGCAGAGATCGTGTACCCCCCCTTTTACGGGATTCTCATCAATACAGGCGTGGGTAACCCAACTGCGCCACTTATCACGGTGCTTGGGAGGCAAGCGAGTTTTACTAGGCAGGTGGGGACGCACAACCGCATCCGCCCATATAAGGGGACAAGGATCCACCTTTTTACCTACGCCTTCTTCCTCCTTTGCCTATCCATCTCCTGCGCACCCGAGCTCCAGCGCCCAAGCCCGCACTTCCCTCCTCAACCTTCTCCAGCAATGTCCGGAGCGGGAGGCAAGTGGATGGTCTCCCCCGTCACGGAGGGTAAAGTCAAGAAGCTAAGGAAGGCCGGATACCTATCCAAGGACATCACGCACCGGCTTCCTGAAGAGGGGCAGCTTCTCCCCACCCCAAGGCCCCATGAGAAGGTAGTATTTCTCCCCCACTTCCTCCGCGGACTGGGTTTTCCACTCCACCCATTTGTCCGGGGGCTCATGTTCTACTACGGCCTGGATTTCCACGATCTAGCTCTGAACTTCATCCTCAACATCTCGGCGTTTATCGTCGTGTGCGAGGCTTTTCTCCGCGTCTGCCCCCATTTCGGCCTCTGGCTCAAGACCTTCAACGTCAAGCCCAAGGTGGTGCGCGGCAGCCAGGCGGAGTGCAGAGGCGCCATGGCAGGCAAGATGGCCAATGTCCTATGGTTCGAGGGCTCTTTCGTGGAGACCCTAAAGGGATGGCAATCCGGGTGGTTTTATATCACCGAGCCGCGCGATCCGGAATGGACCGCGGCCCCCGAGTTCCGGTCCGGACCCCCCACGCGGCTTATGTCCTGGAAAGAGACGGGCCTGTCGTGGGGTGACGAAAAAGAGGTGACCGGATTGCAAACATGCATCCAGTCCCTGGTGAACAAGCCAGTCCGGCTTGTTGATATAATCCAGGTTATGCTCGTCCGCCGGATCCTCTCGTGCCAACAACGGGATTTTAATCTATGGGAGTTCGACCCGGCGCAGCATCAAACCCTCAGCAGGCTCTTCGACACGTCGTACGAAGATGCCTGGAAGATGCTATTCAAGGGCGCCGAGGCTCCCGCATCCGCCTCCGAGGACCGCGGATACAGCTCGCAGCGTCACGCTGGCAAGGTAAGCCATCTACACCTTTTACAGGATGTTAAGCTTTCTTCATAGTTTGACTCTATGCGGGATCTAAACTCCCTTACCTTTGATAGGCTTGGCGGGCGATATCCGGACCGATTAACTGTCCGGCTCTGCTGCCCGAAGACCCAGCCCCAGCTTTACTAGTGAAACTGCTGGTTCCGGTGCCTTATGTGGTGCCGGAGAAGAAGGCCAAGAAGAAGAAGACCACGGGGACTCGAAAGAGTGCCCGCAACATGGTGGTGTCGGACTCGTCATCTGACGAGTCCGAGACGCCCTCCTCCCGCGAAAACGAGGAGGGGGAAGAAGAAAACTCTCCCCCCCCCATCGGAGGGAGGAGAGAAGAGGAAGGCCGCCCCAACGGGGGAGGCCGAGGGGTCTAGGAAAAGGCAGACCCCTCCGCCGGACAACGCCCCCAACGCCGAAGAGGGCAAAGAGGAGTGGCCAAATAGGGCCAAGCGTCCGGCAAAATCGTAAGTTCGGATATCAGAGTAACTCATGATGTTCCTTTGTTGCACAGCTTTCCCTAATGTCGAATGTAATTATGCAGTCCACCCCGGGCCGAATTCGACGAATCGTCGGGCGGCTCCCTGGACTCATCGGACGTGAACTCAGTTCCGCCCGCTGTCTCCCCCCGCACTGCAGACGATGCCGAAGTGGCGTCGCGACAAGCTCCGGGGTAGGAGGAGGTGGTCTCGGAGGAGCCGCAAGGCAACCTCCCGGACTCCAGGAGTGAAGGGGATAAGGCTCCCCGGGGCTCTCAGTCCGGCTTTGTGCCGGACACCGCGCCGGAATCTTCCACAGTTCCGGACCGCGGTAGGCGAACTCCTTCCAAGAGGAGCAAGCCTTCTGAGCCGGCGGCCTCCGTCCAACCGGAGGTGCCAGACAATCTGCTGGAGGTGCTTGACGACGCCTCCATCGATGAGGGGCACCGTACTATTATGAGTACGGTGATCCAGAAGGTTCAGTCCGCCAAGAGCGGACTGACTGAAGCTTGCGCTAGCCTTCTAACAGGCTTCGAGGTAAGTAAAAATATGTAAAAATATTACCGCATAGACAGTAGCCCCTGATGCTCTGTTTGGCGTTCGGAAAGGAAAGCCGAATAGAGGATCTAAATATCGCAGGAGTCTAACAAAAAAGAGTCAATATGCGTATGCAGGCTTCGCTGCTATCCACCGCCGCACTGACTGCGGAGGTGGGTGTCCTGAAGCAGGACCTCGAGCGGACCGAGAAAGAGCTCGGCCTTGCCAAGCGGCGGCTCGAGGAGGAAGAAGGTAAGAAATACCTTACAGAAAAAGTGCCTATAGAAAGGCTTGATTGCAAAAAGAGTAACAGGATTGTACTGCTTATTGTAGGGGCCACGACTGAGGTGGCGACCCTTAAGCAGGCGTTGTCTAAGGCCAAAAAGAAAACAGCCGCGGAGCGCACCAAGCGAGACAGACTTGGGGCTCAGGTCGGCGAGGTGCAGCAAGAGCTTCAGGCTCTCATGAAAAAACATGAGAGTTTGGAGCTGGAGTCGAAGGCGCAAGCATCCGATCTTGTAACGGCCCTAGAGGCTGCCAAGTCTGCCAAGGCCGAAGCCCAAAAGGCCCTCCGAGAGTTGGAGGAGATGAGGAAGATAGCAGCGGGTAAGGCATTCTTTATGCAAAGCAGAAATATAAAAGTGAACTACATGTTACTTACCCGAATCCGGAGCTCTCCAGGGGCATTCGCAGATCTTCCCCGCAGCGTATCTGATGCCGCGCGCATTCTACCGAGCTGAAGAGGGCAGCTCGACGGAGAAGGTGTTCTGGTCTCAGTATTCTGAGGCCGGACACCCTGTGCCCTTGAGCGACCAGCTGAAACAGATGGTCAAGCTCCACAAGGCGGCTGAGAAGGCCATGAAGGGCTTCATAGTTTGGCTGTGGCCCGGAGAGGCCCTGCCTAGGAGCTATTTCGGGCTGGTGCGGCGGCTGGTGGAGGCCTGTCCGCTGCTTGAGGTCATCAAGCGCTCCATCTGCATTGAAGGTGCCCGTCGGGCCCTTGCCCGTGCAAAGGTGCACTGGGGTAAGCTGGATGGTGAGAAGCTTGTGAAGGACGGGCCGCCGCCGAGGAAGGAGCATCGCAAGCCCGAGAACTACTACAACGATGTTCTTGCAGGTGCCCGCCTTGTGGCGGATAAATGTACCAAGGATGTGATATTTGAATGAACTCGCTCGTGTTTATCCTGTGCGCTGAAAACTTGTTCATATGCGCTAAGCAATGCTTATTGAATTTAAAATATTACTTTCCGTGCGGCCGTTTATCAAAAATTGAGAGATGGCCAGTCGTCGGCTTCTGCCCCCGTGCCACTAGTGCTGGGGTGTTCGGGATAAACCTGAGCGCTCTTTTTCCCATAGTTGGGTCCTTCGAGGGAGGCGCTCAGCACATTGAACCAGGCAATCAGACTATAATGCTTGAACACTCTCACTTAGCCATAGAACTCTATAATTTTAAATTTCGGTGAAGCCCCTAGTTCGGAAGACCGAGTTTAGGGCGCTATCCACGCCTTGGCCGGACAAAGCCAGCTCCTCGCTCGAAGCGGCATAAGCCTTTAGGGACTCGAAAAACCTCTCGAACAGCGATCGGTCTCTCGCCACATCATGACAGTCAGTTTTAGCTTTCTCCACTGAGGTGCTTAACCCAGCTGAACCGGGGCACAATCGCAGTGGTTCTCTAGTGCTACCTTAGCCGATAGAGTGGAATGTAAGGCACCAAAACATAGGAGCCGGGCAAACCCAACTATTGACCCAAATCATGATTCAGAGCCGATGCATATAGTGCTATAAGTTCGGGGTGCCGCACTTGTTAAAGTGTACGGACTTCTCACGCCATTATGAGGGGTACTGAAGCCCCTGGCGTGTTTGCCGTACCATGGTGTACGGGTGCAATCATGTCATTTAATAAACATAAATGTGAAAAGAAGATAATGCAAAAAATAGACAAGAAGCTAAGCATTGTTTATAGAGAGGCTATTTATCAAAGCCGAACGATACGAATAGTGCGGTAAGCAAAAGATATTGGACTATTCAGTATGTCCTGACAAGGGGCAGGCCGCGGAATTGTATTTAAAACAGGTATACCGCTCGTAACAGAGACCACCTGGGAGTTCCATAATGCGGCATGGCTTGTCTGCCTCCCTGGATCTTGCATCATTTGTGCGGCAGTCGAATTGCCGAACAGGTCGTCCGAAGTATGGAGTCCTAAAAGTAAGAAAAAATTAAAAAAAGAATCCGGCAGCCCCTAGTACATTTTAAGCCGTATTTTGGGCGTGCCGTTATTGTGCCCCTTCCCCTGTGCCCATTGTATTTCAAGGGCGTAGTTATGTACGCGAGGTACTGGTTTCGCTATGTCGCGAAAGCTGGGGTTGGGGCCGCATTGCTACGCTTGCTCAGAGTGTGCCAGGCGATCCTGCTGTGGGTTACTCCGGGCGCGCTTGGCAGTGTCTGGCTTTTTAATGGCCGGACTAGAGAATTGCTTGAGAAGGCTACTTTGTACCTCCGCTGCGAGAGCTGCCATGTGCTCCTCTGTACAGAGGGAGCGTTCGGTGTTTCCATTGACCGTAATTACTCCTCGAGGGCCTGGCATCTTGAGCTTGAGATATGCGTAGTGCGGCACCGCATTGAACTTTGCGAATGCGGTTCGTCCGAGCAGGGCGTGATAGCCACTGCGAAACGGGGCTATATCGAAGATTAACTCTTCGCTTCGGAAATTGTCCGGGGATCCGAAGACCACGTCAAGTGTTACTGAGCCTGTACAGTTGGCTTCTACACCTGGTATAACGCCTTTAAAGGTCATTCTTGTGGGCTTAATCCTTGAGGGATCTATGCCCATGTTCCTCACTGTATCTTGATAAAGCAGGTTCAAGCTACTGCCGCCGTCCATGAGGACTCTTGTGAGATGAAATCCGTCGATGATTGGGTCGAGAACCAATGCGGCGAAGCCGCCATGACGGATGCTAGTGGGATGGTCCCTTCGATCAAAGGTGATCGGGCAGGAGGACCATGGGTTGAACTTTGGGGCGACTGGCTCCATCGCGTATACGTCCCGTAGCGCACGCTTCCTCTCCCGCTTGGAAATGTGGGTTGCGTATATCATGTTCACCATCCGCACTTGTGGGGGAAAGCCCTTCTGTCCATTGTTGTTCGACGGCTTGGGATCCTCGTTGTCGCTGTGCAGCCCCTTGTCTCTGTTTTTGGCCCTTAACTTGCCTGCCTGCTTGAACACCCAACAATCCCTGTTAGTGTGATTGGCTGGCCTTTCGGGGGTGCCATGTATCTGGCACAAGCGATCGAGTATTCGGTCCAAACTGGACGGGCCCTGAGTATTCTTTTTGAATGGCTTTTTCCGCTGACCGGATTTATAGCCTTTGAATCCGGCATTGACTGTCGTGTCTTCATTGTTGTCGCTGCTAACGCGGCATTTATGCTTATTCCGACGTGTCCTGCCACTTTTGTCCTTGGTATCTGAATTATCAGGGTTCTTTGATAAGTTGTTACTGCGAGCTAGCCAGCTGTCTTCTCCCGCGCAAAAGTGGGTCATGAGTGTCGTGAGGGCTGCCATGGATTTCGGCTTTTCCTGTCCCAGGTGCCGGGCAAGGCATTCGTCGCGGATGTTATGCTTGAAGGCTGCTAGGGCCTCTGCATCTGGACAGTCGACTATCTGGTTTTTCTTTGTTAGGAACCGTGTCCAGAATTGTCTGGCCGATTCCTCTGGCTGCTGAATTATGTGACTTAAGTCGTTGGCATCCGGTGGTCGCACGTAAGTGCCCTGGAAGTTGTCGAGGAATGCGGCTTCCAGGTCCTCCCAAGAACCGATTGAGTCTGCTGCCAAGCTGTTAAGCCAATGCTGGGCCGGTCCTTTAAGTTTGAGCGGGAGGTATTTGATGGCGTGTAAATCATCGCCGCGTGCCATGTGGATGTGAAGGAGATAATCCTCGATCCATACCGCCGGATCTGTTGTGCCATCGTATGATTCGATGTTTACGGGTTTCAAACCCTCTGGGATTTTATGATCCATTACTTCATTCGTGAAGCATAGCGGGTGTGCGGCGCCTCTGTACTGGGCTATATCACGACGCAGCTCGGAAGAGCTATGTCTATTGTGTTCGGCCCGGCCGGATTTGTTGTATCCGGAGTGAAGATCATTGTCACATGCCGTAGGGCGCCTGTGCGATCCGTAGATCGATCTTGTTTGTCTTGCCTTATCCTCCAGTATGTCTCGCAGGTCGGGCGCATTTTCCCATGCCTTAGTTGAGCGGCGTCGGGGCATGTCTTGGGTGGAGGGCCGAGAGGCCTCTCTGTCGCGGCCGCGAGGTGGCCGGTCTACCATGTCATGCGCTGGTGATGTAGGTGCTTCTTCCTCTAATTGGGGTAGCGGCCTGCGCTTCGGGTAACTCTTGGAGGGGCGTTCGAGTTCATATTCTTCGGCCGCAAGGACTTCAGTCCATCTGTCAGCTAGCAAATCTTGGGCAGCTCTAAGTTGTTGCTGCTTTTTCTTGAGGCTGCTTGCCATGGCTAAAAGCCTGCGTTTAAAACGCTCTTGTTCGGCGGGGTCTGATGGTATGACGAATTCGTCATCATCGAGGCTTGCCTCGTCTTCGGAGGGAGGCGTATAGTTATCATCCTCGACCTCTCGGTCTACCGCTCTCTCATGAGGGCTGGCTTCTCCATCTTCCTGTGCCGAGTCTTGCTGAGGTGGGTGTTCTTCAGCGCTATCCGGGGTAGTATTATCTCCTGTGCCGGAATCACCGTTTTTGCTTTGGCGGGATTTAGAGCGGCGCCGCTGACGCTGGCGCTTTGGCTGTTTCTTGGGGGCGTCATCCCCCACTGTTCCATCGCCATCTCCATCTTTTGGAGTATCCACCATATATATGTCATATGACGAGGTGGCCTTCCAGCGCCCTACAGGTGCTGGTTCCTGTTCGTCTCCTACATCGTCGTCCATGCCGTCGATGTCTTCGGAGCCGAAGTCAAGCATGTCGGTTAGATCGTCGACAGTGGCTACAAAGTGGGTGGTGGGTGGGCTTTGAATTTCCTCATCGTCCGTATCCCACCCTCGCTGACCATAGTCCGGCCAGGGCTCTCCTGATAAAGAGAGAGACTTAAGAGAATTCAGGATGTCGCCAAAAGGCGAATGCTGAAAGGTGTCTGCGGCGGTGAACTCCATTATCGGCGCCCAACCGGATTCGATTGGCAGGGGCGCGGGGGGTTCGGAGTCCGGGGAGGAGTCCGGATCCTTGGAGTCACGGGTCATGTAGAGTGCGGGGCTAGCGTTCGGCTCGACCGCTTTTGGGATCGCAGCCCCCGAGGTGACGTCCAACCGTTCATCCTCGATTGGCGTAATAGGCTCCGAGTTAGGGGTCGGAACCGATGCGTGTGCGGCCTCCAGGACATTGTCCGGGGGCAGAGCTAGATCATGCCCCTCGAGATAGTGCGGCGCGCTTGGCCGTGGCTCGAGCCCGTCGAAGATCAAGTCTCCGCGGATGTCAGCCGTGTAGTTTAAGCTTCCAAACCTGACTTGATGGCCAGGGGCGTAGCTTTCGATCTGCTCCAGGTGGCCGAGCGAATTGGCCCACAGAGCGAAGCCGCCGAAGACGAAGATCTGTCTGGGGAGCAAAGTCTCACCCTAGACCGCATCGTTGTTGATGATCAAAGGAACCATCGGACCTAAAGGCGACAACACAGAGGAACTCTCAATGAAAGCACCAATGTCGGTGTCAAAACCGGCGGATCTCGGGTAGGGGGTCCCGAACTGTGCGTCTAGGCCGCATGGTAACAGGAGGCAGGGAAGACGATGTTTTACCCAGGTTCGGGCCCTCTTGATGGAGGTAAAACCCTACATCCTGCTTGATTAATATTGATGATATGGGTAGTACAAGAGTAGATCTACCATGAGATCAAGGAGGCTAAACCCTAGAAGCTAGCCTATGGTATGATTGTTGTGTATGGAGTTGATTGTCTATGGACTACAACCCTCCGGTTTATATAGACACCGGATAGGGTTAGGGTTACATAGAGTCGGTTACAATGGTAGGAGATCTTGAATATCCGCATCGCCAAGCTTGCCTTCCACGCCAAGGAAAGTCCCATCTGGACACGGGACGAAGTCTTCAATCTTGTATCTTCATAGTCCTGGAGTCCGGCTGAAGGTATAGTCCGGCTACCCGAACACCCCCTAATCCAGGACTCTCTCAGTCCTCACTGGGATAATGAGACCAAGAAGAAGAAGAAGAAGAAGAAGAGCAAGGAATATGATTCTGATGACAAGAAGAATAAGAAATCCTCAAAGTATTCTTCCAAGTCTTCATCGAGGTCTTCATCACACAGGAAGAGCTCATCCACCAAGGCTCGTGCGTTTGTTGGCAAGGAGATGGATTTGAGGAGGAGTCTGCATCCAAGGAGGCAGAGGTGGAGTCTGAAGAGGAATCTGATGCAGGCGTGGCAAGCCTGGCTCTAGCTTCAGCATATGTCACCAAGTCTGTTGGTGTTCTGGGAACGGGGGTACCCAAACTTGCATGCCTGCAGCCCATGATGTGGCTCTGCGAGCGGGCACGTACGGCCCATCTTCACCAGCAAGGACTCAAGACCCTCACGAGGGGCCAAGCCTTGTGAGGAGGACGACAAAAGACCTCCTTAGAAGCGGCCTCACCAGGCTGGCTCGCGAGGGGTGGAGAGATCAAGGCCAGGCAAACCTCGCGAGGTTCCGATGACGTGAGCCATGACGATTGAGATCAGGCGGGCGCCAGCGAACACAGTGTCCTTATCTCCTCTTTGGTGCCAAGGGAGCAACCACAGGCGTGGAGTACCGAGGCGTCAAGCAAAGGTTTCCATATTGGTTTAACGAGACCAAGACCAGAAGGACGGCAAGACGGAGGTCACCATGGAGCCCAAGACGGTGTCACCACCAAAGCCTTTGGCAGGCGAAGACCACTTTTGTTAGGATAAGTTGTACTAGTTGTCCCCTTTCGAATTGGTCGTTGTTGGCTCCCTTCCCGCTCAATATTTGGGGAGAGGACCAGGGCCTCTATAAATAGGACTATCCACCATAGTAGGAAGGGGATCCGACGGATCGAGAAGTAGTCTGAGAGACCGGAACAACCACAAGTTCACCGAGCACAAGAACACCTCTCCTCAGGAGGCTGTTCTTCCCCTTGTACTATTCATCCTCAGCCCAAGAGGCAATCCACCACCACACTGGAGTAGGGTATTACACCACAACGGTGGCCCGAACCATTATAAATCTTGTGTCCTTTGTGTTGCGAGTTCATCGAGTTAGTCCCTGAGATCTTAGCAAAGTTAGGACGCAGATCGGTAGGGGGAGATCTTCGCGCACACCCTAGTGTTCGAACCTTGAGGGTTTTGCCGGACCCCATGATCCGACATTTGGCGCGCCAGGTAGGGGCTGCGCCAAAGTTTTCCTTCCGTCGATTCGCGCTCCACTATCTTCACGCCCATTCTCCATGGCTGGCGCCGCCCTGTCGGTTGGATCTACGGGTACCCACAGCGACGCTCGGGGGCTCCGAGCCCTTGCTCCCGCCCTGCGGTGGGTGAAGTGGCCACCCAAGTTCAAGCCGGAGATGCCGCCATGCTACGATGGCACAGCGGACCCGATGGCTTTCCTGCTAGCATATGAGGAGGTCGTCCTTAAGGCCAGGGGCGACGACAAGGTCATGGCCAACTGGCTTCACATGGCTCTCACTGGCGCACCGCGCGCCTGGCTGCTCAACCTCCCCGGATCCACGGTGGCATCTTGGGAGCAGTTGCGCGGCCTCTTCGCCGCATGCTACGGGGCGCCGGTGCGCCACGCGGTTGCGGCCCTCCTCGGTGGCTCGCAAGCACCACCCTCGGGTCATCACATCAATTCGTTCTTTCGCCAGGTCGGCGCCGCTTCCAAGCGCCCAGGGGCTCCGCCGGGCTGGGCCGCGCCCGAGTCCGACCTCACCTTCGACTCAGGGGATCATCCCTCCTCCACCATCGGCTCGGGTGCGCTCCCAATGCTTTGCACGCCCACCATCTGCCACGTGTCCATCACCAAGACGCTCATCGACGGCGGTGCCGGCCTCAACGTGCTCTCCGTCAAGGCCTTCAGCCTTCTTCACATACCGCTCGAGCGTCTCCGCCCTAGCAAACCTTTCTTAGGGGTTGGTGGAGGCCCCGCCCGCTCCCTGGGGTAGATCCACCTCCCCGTGACCTTCGGCATGCGCGACAACTACCGCACCGAGCTCATCGACTTCGACATCGCCCACATCGGCCTCCCGTACAACGCCATCCTCGGGTACCCAGCTCTAGCCTAGTTCATGGCAGCAACCCATCCGGCTTACAACCTCATGAAGATGCCGACGAGCGAGGGTGTCCTCACCATCAAGGGGGGTGCCAAGGAAGCCTTGATGACGCTCAAGCTCGCCCTCAAGACCGCCGCAACGGCGCAGCCCTCCGACTCGGATACCTCCAAGGCCAAGGGAGCCGCACCAACCAAGAAGCAGTTTTTCACTCAGGACAAGGCAGAAACCAAGTGAATGCTAGTCGAGGAGGACGGGTCCTCAGGGGAAACCTTTACCATAGGCGCCAACCTCGAGCCTGGTAAGGAGGAGGCGTTGGTGAAGTTCTTGCATGCAAACAAGGAAGTGTTCGCTTGTGAGCCCGATCAGCTGGTGGGGGTCCCAAGAGAGGTGATAGAGCACCACCTGAAGGGGTGCCCCAACGTACGCCCCGTGAAGAAGAAGGCGAGGCGGTAGTCCACGGAGAAGCAAGCTTTCATCGTCCAAGAAACCCGCAAGCTAGAGGCTGCGGGTGTCATTCGCGAGGTTCGGTACCCTGAGTGGCTAGCAAACTGCGTCGTCGTCCCCAAGAAAGGCGGGAATGAGAAGATGTGCGTCGACTTCACCAACCTCAACAAGGCCTGCCCCCAAGATCCGTTCCCGCTTCCACGCATCGACCAGATCGTCGACTCCACTGCCGAGTGCGACTTGCTGTGCTTCCTGGATGCGTTCTCGGGATATCACCAGATCAAGATGGCGGTAGAAGATGTGGAGAAGACAGCCTTCCTGACCCCGTGTGGGGTGTACTACTACACTTGCATGCCCTTCGGACTATGCAATGTAGGCGCAACCTTCCAGCGGCTCATGCACATCGCCTTGGGTCGGCAGCTCGGGAGGAACACTGAAGCCTACGTCGACGACATCGTGGTGATGTCTCCGGAGGCGAGGACCTTGATCCAAGACCTGGAGGAGACCTTTGAAAGCCTCCGCCAGGTGAACTTGCGGCTCAACCCAGAGAAGTGTGCGTTTGGCGTCCCTTCCGGCAAGCTGCTGGGCTTCCTTGTGTCCCACAGGGGGATCGAGGCCAACCCAGAGAAGGTCAAGGCCATTGAAGACATGAGTCCACCGCAAACCCTCAAGGAAATGCAGAAGCTTGCTGGACGGGTGACTGCGTTGGGACGCTTTATTTCCAAGTGGGAGAGCGAGCCCTGCCCTTCTTCAAGCTGATGAAGAAGAAGGACCCATTCGAGTGGACCCCGTAGGCCGACCGAGCATTTCAAGACCTCAAGAGATACCTGACTAGCCCTCTAGTGATGGTGGCTCCGCGACCTCTTGAGCCTCTGGAGCTCTATCTTGCCACAACTCCCTACTCCGTCAACGTGGCTCTAGTGGCGGTTCGGGAAGAACACCAAGCCAAGGGCGCATCGGGCCAAGCTACACCCCCAGCAGGGACGACGCAAGACCGGAAGGGCGCCACGAGGGCCGCCGCAGCAACAGCAGAAGAGCAAGCTCAGCGGGACGACGCTCCCGAACCCGCAAAGGCCTCGACAAGCGAACAAGCATTGGGGGCTCCACCACCTTAGGAGGCACCCCAACTCTCGGAATACGCAAGCCTCATCAGCACGCCTACCCTCGTCGAGCACCCAGTATACTTCATCAGCACGGTGTTGCGGGACACAATGGCACGATATCCCATGCCTTAGAAGCTCTTACTCGCGCTCTTAGTAGCTTCGCGTAAGTTGCGGCACTACTTTCAGGGCCACCCCATCAAGGTCGTCTCAGCCTACCCATTGGAGAGAGTGCTCAGGAGCCCCAACTCTGCTGGAAGGGTCACTGAGTGGAACATCGAGTTGCAAGCATTCCAGTTGGAGTTCAGCACTACCAGGGTCATCAAGGGAGCCGCACTCACTGATTTCGTGGCAGAATGGACGGACGCCCCGGCGCTTGAAATAGGTGAGGACCGGTCCCTCTCGCCGGGAAGCGAGGCGCCCAACGCCTGGGTCATTGTAAGTGCATCTAGTGCCACCCCTAGTTGGTTTTGAAGTATTAATGACAAACCTGGTTGAGGGACTAATGTGTTTGTGAGAATTGCAGGATAACACAGGTAGTGGTCCCTCATTGATTCGGTTTATCTACCGGAGATGACCCCTAAAAATGTGTGAATACATTGAAGACAATGGTGGTATGTGAAGATATTCACATTGAAGACTATGACAAGAGAAGACATTGCGTGAAGACTATGGGGCGCGAAGACTTAGTTGTTTCGTTGTCTCCTTTTCTTCTTTGTTGAGTCATAGGAACCACCGTACTGTTAAGTGGGGTCCAAGTGAACAAAGTCAGAGTGACTGAAGTGATGCTCAACCAAAATCCTATGTCTTCGAGCGAAGACAATGAGAGAAAATCTTATCCAGAGCTGGATGAGTCAGCTTTGCTTGTAGCCCAAGTAAAGTTGTCGCGTGTGTTTGAAATCTGACCGTTGGAACACGTGTCAGTTCCTTAGTGACCCAGGGTCATTTCGGATAAATCAGGTCGGGTTGCCTAGTGGCTATAAATAGCCCACCCCCTACAACCATAAATGGTTGGCTGCTCAGAGTTAGTGTACGGCTTTTGTCGTTTGAGAGCAACCCACCTCGAAGCCTTTGAGAGAGAATTCCTTGCGAGGATAAATCACTAACCACCCAGAGCCAAAGAGTGTTAGCCATCACTGAAGTCTTCCTGTCTGTGTGATCTGAAGACTTATTACACTTGAGGACTGTGAATCCTCCAGCCGGTTAGGCGTCGCGTTCTGAGCATCCAAGAGTCATTGTGGATCGCCGGTCAACAAAGTCTGTGAAGGTTTGGGAGTCTACCTTGAAGACTTACCAGAGTGGTTGGGTGAGGACTGGGTTTCCTTAGCTCAAGGGGAATAAGGTGAAGACGCGGTCTTCTGAGTTGAATCTCAGCCTCCCTAAGCAGACGTACAGTTGTCACAGCAACTGGAATTGGTCCAACAAATCATTGTCTTCAACGAGTCACTGGTTTCGTCCTTCCCATTCCTTTACTTACTGTTGGCCCTGGTGAAGTCATTGTATGATTGCATTATCTTTTGTCTTCACTGAGTAACTGATTGTTCTGATTGGCTTCACACTATCTTCCTACCTGATCTATACTGCCTAGCTGCTATTAGTCATGGTGCTTTCACTTCATTGAATACTTGACTATGGCTTGCTTAGTGTAGTCTACCTTCCGCTGCATGGTAATAGGTTTATTTCTATCGTTTGTCTTCGAAACATTCATGTTTTGAAGACTTTCATAAAAATCGCCTATTCACCCCCCCCTCTAGTCGATCACTAGCACTTTCAATTGGTATCAGAGCAAGGTACTCCCTTGTTCTGTGTGATTCAGTTTAACCACCTGGAGTTTTAGCTATGTCGACTGCAGGGATAATTAAAGTCTCCGCTGCATGCCCCATCTTTGATGGAACTGAATATCCCTACTGGAAGAATAAGATGCGCATGCATCTTGAAGCCATTGATGTCGACCTCTGGTATGTCGCCAAGAATGGCGTTCCCAAGGTTGGTGAAGGTGTCACCGCTGCTGATGTCAAGAAATTCGTTCAACTGGATTCCACTGCCAAGAACATCATCTGTGGTCATCTGACCAAAGGACAGTATGGCCGTGTGAGTGCTCAGGAAACATCCAAGCAAGTTTGGGACTGGCTCTCCAAGGTCAACGAAGGCGTCTCAACCTAGAGAGATCAAAGAATCAGTGTCCTTCGCAACCTCTTCAACCGCTTTAAGAGAAACGACAATGAGAATGTCCAGATCACGTTTGACCGCCTCACTGACATCACAAATGAGCTTCGAGCTCTCGGCGCCACTGAGATCACCAAGCATGAAATTTTCAAGACACTCCTGAGATCACTTGACACCTCGTTTGACACCCTAGCCCTGATGATTCAAGAACGTCCTGACTTCAAGACACTCAATCCGTCTGACATACTTGAAAGGCTCAACACACATGAGTTTCAGCTTTCTGAGAAAAGAGACATCTACGGTCCCAACTATGGGCGAACTCATGCCTTGAAGGCAAAAGTTGTTCCCTCATCTGATGAAGAATCTGACTGCAGTTCTGATGATCCTGAAGACAATGGAAGGGAGCTTGCTATGCTTGTGAAGAAGTTCCAGAGATTCACCAAGAAGAAAGACTTCAGAAAGTTTTCACGATCCATCTCAAGAAATTATGAAGCTTCTGCTCATGACTACAAGAAGAGAACATGCCACAAGTGCAAGAAACCTGGTCACTACATCTCTGAGTGTCCGCAGTGGGACAATGAGAACAAGAAGAAGAAGAAGAAGAAGAGCAAGGAGTATGATTCTGACAACAAGAAGAAGAAGAAATACTCAAAGTCTTCTTCCAAGTCTTCATCAAAGTCTTCATCACACAAGAAGAGCTCATCTGGCAAGGCCCGCGCGTTTGTCGGCAAGGAAATGGATTCAGAGGAGGAGTCTGCTTCTGAGGAGGCAGAGGTGGAGTCTGAGGAGGAGTCCGAGTCTAGCATTGCAAGTCTGGCTACAGCCTACGTTGCCAAGTCCATCTTCAACACTGAAGACAATGACTCCGTCACCAACGCCGATGCTAATGACAAGGACAACTCCACTCCCACCTACTGCTTCATGGCACGCGGTGCCAAGGTAAACTCAGCGCCACTCACTATCAAACATCAAGTGAAGATGACTCTGATTGTGGTTCCAAACCCAGCTACAAAACACTTGCTAAAATTGCAACTGAACAACAGAAAGCTATGGAACATATTCAAAAACTATTAGACAAAAGCGATGACCTGTTAGATGCTGAAATGACTCGATCTCACTCCTTAATTGAAGACATAAAAATCTTCATGTTAAGTATGAGGAACCTGAAAGTCGTCATGAAACGCTCTCAACAACTCATGAAAAGCTTTCCTATGATTATCTTCAAAGGAAGCAAGATCTTGAGAAATTGAGAGCAGCTCATGAAGATCTTCAAAAGGAAAACGAGTCAGTTCGCGCCAAACAGATCAGTTCTGCTCAGGAAGGATTTGAACCACCATGTCTTAAATGCATTGAGTGTGATAACGCTACTCTGTTGCTGAATGTTCTACTGCTGCTACTGTTGCAATATCTTCAACTGCTGATGTGGTAACTAACCCCTCAGCTGAGGATGCCACTACTATTGCTGATGAGAATGCTAGGTTGAAGACATTGCTTGAAACAGAGATGTTCAAAAGTCTCAAAGGGCATCAGACACTATGTGATGTCCTCAAAAGGAAGATCCTGAACCGAAACCCTAGGAAAGAGGGTGTTGGGTTCGAAAGGAAAACGAATGCTGATGGCTCTTACTGGAAACCTGAGCAGTACCCCAAAACCACATGGGTTGCTGCAAAGGAACCTTCGGCGGATCCATCCACCCTATCTGGCTTCACTTGTGCTAATCCCATTATTATTGATGAATCCTTTGATGCAAACTATAAACTGTTTAAGAATCAGAATGGTGAAGTGTTTGCCAGGTATATTGGTACTAACTACAGGAATGGGCCACCTATGAAGAAAGTCTGGGTGCCGAAAAGATGTTTGGAGAATCTTCCTGTGAATGTCGTCATGACACCACACATGAAGAAGACAAACCCCAGACTACAGGCTTCATACGGTCCAAAGGCTTCATACAGACAGAGGACTCACCTGAGTCGCACTAACGCAAATGTTTTGCAGGGAAACCTTACTCAGGCCTATGAATATGAGCGCGTTTCATCAAACCACCATGTTCATAAGACCAAGAACTACTCTGCTTATTCTTATGAGTACTATTGTCCACCTGCAAGACTTTTTGCTAGGGCTCCAAAGCCAAAGTTCTCAGATGCTGCACTTAGACTCATTGCTTCGAAGCCACCCTTGAAGATGTGGGTGGCTAAGAAAGCTTAACTCTCTTTTGCAGGGAAAGGTCTCCAGCTAAAAACCAAAATCGTCTGAAGCTATTGCTGGGGACCTTAAACATCTTGTAGGGCGCAAGATCAAATGCCCAAATGGTCTTATTATGTATTTTGTTCCTAAGTCACTTGCTACTTGCCCTATCAGTCCTAACCTTGATCTAAGCTTTCATAATCCACTTGCTCGTCAAATGTTTATGCTTCACAATTCTCTTCGTGAAGCCTATCCCCCTAACTGCACTGTAGGGTACGACACCAGCTGCTTCAGAATGGATTATTGATAGTGGGTGTACTAATCACATGACTGGCAAGCAAAGTCTTCTTATGGACTCAACTTTACGTCCATCTAACAAAAGTCACATCACATTTGCTGACACTGGTAAAAGCAAGGTATTGGGTCTAGGTAGAGTTGCAATCTCAAGGGATCAACACATGGATAAAGTCATGCTTGTTGAATCCCTTGGTTTCAACTTAATGTCTGTCTCAATGCTTTGCGATTTAAACATGGTTGTGATGTTTGGAAAATATCGTTGCCTTGTTCTAATGGAATCTGACAAGTCTCTAGTTTTTGAAGGGTATCGGAAAGATGATTTGTGCGTGGTAGATTTCTCAGCAGGACCACAACTTGCCATATGTCTTCTAGCAAAAGCTTCAGAATGCTGGCTCTGGCATTAGAGGCTAGGGCATGCTGGCATGAGGAACTTGCACACTCTTGCAAGAAAGAGCATGTCATATGCATCGAGGGCGTCAAGTTCAAGAAGGATCACTTATGCGGTGCCTGTGAAGTAGGAAAGATGATGAGGGCCAAGCATCCCTCGAAGACAATCGTGACAACGACTCAACCCTTCGAACTACTCCACATGGACCTTTTCGGTCCCACTCATTACTCAAATCTTACTACTACTACTTGTCTCTATGGATTTGTCATTGTTGATGATTATTCAAGATATACTTGGGTGCATATAATCCTCTACAAGACTGAAGTGCAGGATGTCTTCAGACGCTTCGCCAATCGAGCCATGAACAACTATGGCGTCAAGATAAAGCACATCAGAAGTGACAATGGCACTGAATTCAAGAACACTGGCCTAGATACGTAACTTGATACTTTGGGCATCACACATGAATTCTCAGCTCCGTACATGCCACAGCAGAATGGCGTCGTGGAACGCAAGAACAGAACACTTATTGAGATGGCCCGGACGATGCTTGATGAATACAAGACTCCAAGAAAATTCTAGCCTGAAGCCATTGATACTGCATGCCATATCATCAACCGTGTTTATCTTCACAAGCTTCTCAACAAGACATCCTATGAGCTCCTTACTGGCAAGAAGCCAAATGTCAGTTACTTTAGAGTATTTGGTGCCAGGTGCTGGATCAAGGATCCACATCACACTTCAAAATTTGCACCGAAAGCACATGAAGGTTTTATGCTTGGATATGGAAAGGATTCGCACTCCTACAGAGTCTTCAACCTCTTTCACTATAAAGTGGTTGAAACTGTGGATGTGCGGTTCGGTGAGACTAGCGGCTCACAAAGAGAGAACCTGCCAAATGTGCTAGATGAAGTTCCATCCAGTGAATCAATCAAACTTATGGGAACTGGAGAAATCATACCATCTGAAGCTCAGCCTGAAGAGGAACTTATCATCTCCGCACCTGATCAACCTGAAGACAATGCTCAGCCTGAAGATAATCCTTCTAACGATGACAATGATCAGCAAGAGCAAAATCTTCATCCTGTACATCCTCGTGTTGCAAATGAAGTACAGATTGAGAGAATAATTGATAGCATCAATGCACCAGGTCCACTCACTCGTTCAAGGGCAACACAGCTAGCAAATTTCTGTGGGCACTTCGCATTCGTCTCAATATCTGAACCCAAGAAAGTTGATGAAGCCTTCATGGAACCTGAATGGATTCAAGCTATGCAAGAAGAGCTTTAACAGTTTGAGCTGAATAATGTATGGGAACTGGTTAAGCGTCCTGATCCTCGTAAGCACAATATAATAGGCACTAAATGGATATATCGCAACAAGCAAGATGAGCATGGTAAAGTTGTCAGAAACAAAGCTCGTCTCGTTGCTCAAGGATACACTCAAGTTGAAGGGATTGACTTCGATGAAACATTTGCTCATGTGGCTAGGCTTGAAGCCATACGCATACTGCTGGCCTATGCAAATCATCATAACATTCTTCTATATCAAATGGATGTGAAGAGCGCTTTTCTCAATGGCAAGATTGAAGAAGTGTATGTTGCACAACCGCCTGGCTTTGAAGATCCAAAACATCCTGACATGGTGTACAAGCTTAACAAGGCACTATATGGCCTCAAACAAGCCCCTCGGGCTTGGTATGACACACTCAAAGACTTCCTGAAGAGCAAAGGCTTCAAACCTGGTTCCCTCGACCCCACTCTCTTAACTGTTTGTGTGCCAAATATATGTGGATGACATTATCTTCGGCTGCACCAATCAGAAATACAGTGAAGAGTTTGGATATATGATGCAAGAGCAATATTAGATGTCCATGATGGGTGAGCTGAAGTTCTTCCTTGGTCTTCAAATACGTTAGCAACGCAACAGCGTCTTTATATCTCAAGAGAAATACCTCAAAGATTGCCTGAAGAAATTTGGGATGCAAGATTGCAAAGGCTTCACGACGCCAATGCCAACCAAACATCATCTGGGTCCCGACGACAATGGTAAAGAGTTCGATCAAAAGGTATACCGCTCCATGATTGGTTCCTTGCTTTATTTATGTGCATCTAGGCCAGATATCATGCTTAGTGTTTGCATCTGTGCCCGGTTCCAAGCGGCACCAAAGGAATCGCATCACTTAGCTGTGAAGCAAATTCTCAGATATTTGGCTCACACCCCAACACTAGGATTATGGTATCCAAAGGGCTCAGAGTTTGATCTAGTTGGATTCTCGAATGCTGATTATGCTGGTGACAAGGTGGATCGCAAGTCTACATCAGGAACATGTCATTTTCTGGGACGATCACTTGTATGTTGGTGTTCAAAGAAGCAGAACTGTGTATCTCTCTCCACTGCTGAATCTGAATACATTGTTGTTGGATCTTGCTGTGCTCAGCTTCTATGGATGAAGAAAACACTCAAAGACTATGGCATTCATCTGAAGCAAGTGCCACTCTACTGCGACAACGAAAGCGCCATCAAGATTGCCAACAACCCAGTTCAGCACTCGAAGACAAAGCACATTGAAATTCGTCATCACTTTCTCAGAGATCATGTTATGAAGGAAGATATTGATATCATACACATCAACACTGAAGAGCAATTGGTGGATATCTTCACCAAGCCCTTGGATGAGAAGAAGTTTTGCAAGTTATGGTGTGAGATAAATATCTTGGAATCCTCAAGTGTCCTGTGATCAGGCACACATCCTAACACTTAAGCATGTTGATGACATAGATGTGCAACACACGAAGTAAAGTATATCTTCAATCAATGAAGACTTACATTCTGAGTGTGAATACATTAACATGGAATTTGACTTCGGAGCGCCACGATAATTGTGCGCCATGTCTGGGTCTAATACTTCCTATACGGTGGGTAACGCCACCACCAAATTCTTCTGTTTGAAGTGTTTTACTCATGGCGTTACATTTGCTATGTCTTCACATTTGGTTTGTCTTCAATTTCAACTTATCTTCATGATTATCTTCACTATGTTGATTTGATTGTCTTCTGATATATACGTATTAGTGTTTTGTCCTCTACAGCATTCACTTATAGCTATGTCTTCCTTGTTGAATCTTTTGAACTAAGTGAATGTGATCGGACCCTAATCTCTCTATGCTTTCTATCTCAAACTCTATCTGTCCAAATCATATGCATTCTATTGAAACTGTCGAATGTCTTCTCTGCGTCCTTGTCAGCAGAAGATACAGAGACAAACATTAAGTTTGTTTTAAATTCTCTATCCTTATTGCCTAAAATCCGGAGAAGCCGGAACGACCATCCGACAGTTCGGGCGGGCGTGGGAACGTGGGACGACTCCGAGTATGTTGCATGCTTGCCATGTGTCCCTCAGATGCGAACCGCCAGGGGCACCTGCGTAATTATGTTGTGCCGCATACTTCCTTATAAATACATGTCCCCTGCGGTCAAGAAAACCTTCTTCCACCTCTCCACCTCGTCAAAACCCTAGCGCCACCGCTAGCTCTCGACGACGCCGGCGACGAAGCGCTTAGCTGCTGCGACTTCACCGACGCCGTCCTCACGCCGGCCGCGGTCATCGTCCTCACCGCCGCTGCCGTTGGTGTCCTCCGTCGCCAAGTTAGGGCACGGTGGATTGAACTTCTCGGTCTCCTACTCTTCCCATCTAGGAATTCATCGTGTGGTAAATAAAACTCTCTTTTTACCATCTTTTTCATCCTAAAAGATTCATCCTGTTTACCGAAAGTGGTTTCTGCCTACTCAATGTTAGATCTATCCTGTTTGCATCTCATATAATGCCTAGTATATTCACTTAAGCTTCATAACGAGTTAGATTCCTCACTTGTACCTATTCCTGGATTCGTACAAATCTGGAACCAACTTCAAACACATAAGTGAATGTCTTCACACCATGAGGTCAATGTCTTCAAACTGATTTATCTTCAAAATCTTTCTGAGAATGCATATGACCTCTCCCCTTCCCTCGCATCTCTAATGCTGTCACAGGTACATGTCCGTGGGAGAATCCCTTGGTTCTCATAGTCTGCATTCGTTTGCAGAATTCTTACAGCATCACATTAACTCTCCCGAAGCCAGTTCCTGTTTGACCAGCAAGCGGAAGCCTTTGAAGCCTTTGAACGTGTTGAAGCCATTCAGTTTGAAGTTCATGGCTACAGAGAAATCAGCAAGGAAGGGTGGCAGACAGTGTCGAGGGGGAACATCAAGAGAGCTGCCTGATGACCTCTCAGAGTTGTACAAGACAGATCCAGAAGAGGATTACAATCAGCGCAAGACACGAATCCAATGGATTCGAAGATATTGGGCCGAACAATGGTTTAAATACAAGTTTGTGACCCAGGAGTATGCTGAGAAGAATGCCATCAAGAGTCCTTGGGGTGACATTCTCTTCCGAAGCCTTCCACCCAAGACCAGAGCTGAAGCTATTGCTCAAGGTTTCTATCCCTGTATGGTCTGTGGACCACGGCCTAAAAATGCCGACCCATCATCACTGCTATGGTGTCATGACGATAATCTCTTCAAGCGCAACTTCCAGCACGCAAAGGCATCGGCCAAGGAAAACAAGAAGTCATTGGGACTAGACTTCAACCCTGGTCCTTCTGCTCCCCGGGCTGATGACACACGCGATGTTGAACCCAATATAATCGGACCTTTGTACAACCTTGATGGCCTTATCACTCACATTTTTGTTCAAGGTGCCAAAGTGGATCATTCTGATGATGATGCCGACACTGATGAAGCCCCAGCTCCTACTCCAAAGCCGCAGAAGCAAAAGAAGGCTAAAGCTTCAAAGTCAGCTGCTCCTCCAAAAGCTTCACGTGTGAAGCCACTGGCTACTGCACCTCCTGAAGACAGTGTGGAGTCTAAAGATCTATCACGTATCTCCAAGAAGACGGAGATGAAAAAGAATACTGATCAGGCATTGACCCCTGCTGCCATTCTGCGAGACGAACACATTGATCTGTCCAGTGATAAAGATCTTGTAGATGACGCTCTTGAGCAACTGATTAAGAGCAAGGAAGAAGCAGAAATCTTCAATGATTTGCCTCTCTTTGACGTGGCAATCATCCACAACTTCATTGATGAGTGGTTTGAAACCCCCAATCTCAGCTTTGACGATCTGCAACTTCCAATTGGCCTCAGCATCTCTTTCAATGGCGCCATTGCTTCTGAGCTAGCTCTAGCTCAGCGCATCGTTGAACTGAACCACAAGATCGACTATGAGAAAGCTCAGTTCAAGAAGCACATGGCAAAGGTCAGCGTGCAAGATGTCAAAAACTTCAAGGTTATGCTGCACGAGCTCAAGGAAGCTTTTCTCAAGAAACGAGAAGAAGCTAAAGGTTCTCGTGAGTGCATGAAGAGTCTGGCTGACAAGTGCGTGCAAGCCTACAATGAAGCTGAGAAGCGCAAGGCTCTTGGGCATCCTGGCATCGACCCCAGAATGGCTGCAAAGAAGAAGAAGCCATCGACTGACAAATCTGCACCTTCAAGGCGGGAAGAACCTCGCATTGTCTTCCCAAGTAGCATGTCCGGCTCGAAGCCAAAGTTCAAGTCAACCGTTTCAGAACTGAAGAAGACAAGGGCTGCCAAGGCTGAAGCCAGAAAGAGGAAAAATCCTGAAGCTTCTGATGTCGCTCTCTCCAAGAAGAAACGCAAAACCAAGAAAGATCGGGTTGCTCCCATAGAGCCCCTTGTTGTCGAGCCCATCTCGGTTGCTCGTCCTGACTCTTCGCATCAAGAACGACGGATGGTAGTTCATGAGCCTACTTCCACAGAGGCTCCTGAAGCTGAAGACATTCCAGCAGTTGACCCCACCGCTACTGAAGACATTGGTCACCATGACAATGTTGAAGATGATGTAGTTCTTCCTCAGATCGAGCACAACTTGGTATCATCACCTATTCTCACGAATAGCGAACTCATCAGCATTGGTCGTCCTCTGACGCCAATTGCTCAGGATGCATCATGGGCTGATCACCCACAACAACAAGACACCCCGAGTACTCCCCAACAACAAGTCACCCCACCAGTGCAAGAAGAAGATGATGACTTTGAGGCCCAGCCAACTCCATCTCCACAGGCATCGCCAGTGTTACGCAGGCTTCGCAAAGGACCAAGGCCCCAAGTCCCTCTTTCGAGCGTTCTAGAAGGAGAAGTGCACCACCAATCTGTTGCACGGCAGGTGTTCCCAGAAGCCACTCCTACTGTGAATGTCTCCGAGTCTGAAGCTAAAGTTGCTGAAGACAATCCGGCTGCATCAGCCGAAGAAAAACAAGCAGAAGAACGTGTCCCTACTCCCCCCATCATTGAAGAAGTTGTTCCTGAAGTGAACGTTTCGGTGCCCGACCCTCCAGCTCCTCAACTGGAGGTTGAGAATCCTGAGGCTGCCACCACTACCACCACTGAAGCCAATGACTTGGTCATGGCTGAAGACAATGTGGAGCCTGCACCAAACACTGTGCCAGAAGCCAATGATGCACCTGCAACAGATGTGCAGCCTGACGCCTCTGTTGATATCACTGCTCTTGTTCCGCCACCAAGGCCACATACTATCAAGCAAGCATACAACTATGGCCATCTTATCACTGTCAAATGGCCTCTTCTTGTTCCTCCACCTGCTGCTGGTCCCCAATTTGACTATCATGTCGAGCGCAGGCCTCAGGTTCAGAAGCCAATGCCAAGGCTTCCTAGGTTTCCAGGCACTGCATCTACACCCAGATCATTCAATATCAATGGCTTCAAAGCACACACCACCTTCTTTGTTAGCGCCAAGAACCCCTACTCTAAGGCAAGAATATCTTCTGATCGGTTCTGGAGCTATCAGCAGCGCAGTTATTACTCATGCATCTTATACAATCAAGGTCGCATTTTTCCACATATACGTCTTGACACTGAAGCCATAACTGGTGTGCCTTGT
Organism: Triticum urartu; assembly: GCF_056163025.1. Lineage (NCBI taxonomy): Eukaryota > Viridiplantae > Streptophyta > Magnoliopsida > Poales > Poaceae > Triticum > Triticum urartu. The sequence goes on from NC_141873.1 coordinate 124,259,098, forward strand.
TTGGAAAAAGTGCTGGATTGCTTCAGAGAGTCTGTCTTGTTGCAGTTCGTCACTGACAAGGAGCACTGGAACGAAGAATTGCTGCTCCAATTCTATGCCACTCTTCATATTCGTGGCTACAACAGGGATCCGAAGACTTGGGTCCTTGAGTGGATGACAGGCAATGTTCATCATGAAGCCAAAGCATTTGATGTCATTGAGCTCACTAGCCTGCCCACTCCAGGTGATCTTTATGAACCTGGTTGTCAGCTTCACGGTGCTGCTATGGAAAGCATTTTTCACAAGCCTGAACCCAACATGAGTCAGATGCTTAGCATGATGAAGCCTTTGCCTCCCGATGCTGAATATCCTAAGGCATTATTTGTTGAAGACCTTGAGTATCTGCCACGTACTATCTATCACATTATAAGGCGAACTCTCTGGCCCATCAAAGGACATTCTCCAGATGCAAAGCTTGAAGGTGCAATGAAGACTTTGGTCTTCCATATTCTTCACGGCAAAAGCTTCAATGCACAAGACTTCTTCATCCGCTAACTTGTTGCATCAGGATCTGATCTCTTTGGCTTGAAGTTTTACGCTCCATGGATTATGCGTCTGATCAAACTACACTCAGCTATCACCTATCAGCCCTCTGCTCGCAATCATCTGATTTTTCTGCCTGACGTTGATATGTGAGTTGAAGCCATCTATCCAGAGCCTGCCAAGGAGCCCCTTAGTCTTCAAAATGCTGATAATCAAAGCTTCTCACAACACATTGAAGGAGTCCAAGCAGTCACTCGTGTTTATCCTCTGGCTGGCACTACCCGTGCACCTCATCGTGCCCTCACTGAAGCCACTGAAAGCACCATTGCACAATAGCCTAAGAAGCGATCTCGTGTTCTCTATGACCGAGAGCTTCTGGTTGCCCTTCATCAGAAATAGGATAAGCATCATGACTGGCTGAAGTGCCAAATGAAAAGCCTCTTGGTGGACGTAAACAGGATTTGCAACCTTGCCACCAAGAATGCCTTTGTCGCCCATGAAACTTGTCGGCGTACATGGAAAGGGCTGATGCTTATGTGTTCTGAAGATGATCTTCAAGATGATGGCTTCTTTGAACGCTTCAAGTTTGACTCAACACCTCCGAGAAGGACTGTGATGCGGCGTACTCCGTCTCTTGAAGACTCTGAGTTCTCCTCCTCTGCAGCAACAGTGAATGCACGTGTCATCAATGATGAAGACGATGCTACTTCACCATCTTCAGCGCGAATCAACACTGCACCAAGTTCGCCTGCACCGCCAACCAACACCGACGACCCTACTGCTTCACCAACTCCTCATGGGAACGAGTAGGTGCTCTATGTCTTCAAACCTTTTTGGTCCTTACTGACAAAAGGGGGAGAAGCATATGAGTTTGATAGTCTTCAAGCGGGTCCATATGGGCGGTGGTTTTATATTTTTCCTAGTGTTTACAACTCTCACTTTTTGATACATTTGGTTCTTTGAGTTGTAACACTTAAACTCGATGGTCGCTGCTATTTATTTGATATTCTGTGATGCGATGATAAATTCCGCATGTGCGATGATAACTTCCGCACTTAGGTCATTCTGTAGATGTCCATTTTTCATTATGCATGTCATTATCTTCACATACTTTTCATGCATGATGAATTGTCATCATAAGTTGAAGAGGATCTCCACAAGTACAACCTGCCATGTGCATTTGCATTACAAAAGCAAATTACTTATATGCACATCTTCAGGGGAGCCTTTGCCACTTATGAAGACAATACCTAAATCCTTTACATTTCACATACTTTTAACCCCGTTGAAAACTTCAACCAGTTTGTCATCAATCACCAAAAAGGGGGAGATTGTAAGTGCATCTAGTGCCACCCCTAGTTGGTTTTGGAGTATTGACGACAAACCTGGTTGAGGGACTAATATGTTTGTGAGAATTGCAGGATAACACAGGTAGTGGTCCCTCATTGATTCGGTTTATCTACCAGAGATGACCCCTAAAAATGTATGAAGACATTGAAGACAATGGTGGTATGTGAAGATATTCACATTGAAGACTATGACAAGAGAAGACATTGCGTGAAGACTATGAGGCACCTAGACTTAGTTGTTTCGTTGTCTCCTTTTCTTCTTTGTTGAGTCATAGGAACCACCGTACTGTTAAGTGGGGTCCAAGTGAACAAAGTCAGAGTGACTGAAGTGATGCTCAACCAAAATCCTATGTCTTCGAGCGAAGACAATGAGAGCAAATCTTATCCAGAGCTGGATGAGTCAGCTTTGCTTGTAGCCCAAGTAAAGTTGCCGCGTGTGTTTGAAATCTGACCGTTGGAACACGTGTCAGTTCCTTAGTGACCCAGGGTCATTTCGGACAAATCAAGTCGGGTTGCCTAGTGGCTATAAATAGCCCACCCCCTACAACCATAAACGGTTGGCTGCTTAGAGTTAGTGTACGGCTTTTGTCGTTTGAGAGCAACCCACCTCGAAGCCTTTGAGAGAGAATTCCTTGCGAGGATAAAGCCCTAACCACCCAGAGCCAAAGAGTGTTAGGCATCACTGAAGTCTTCCTGTCTGTGTGATCTGAAGACTTATTACACTTGAGGACTGTGAATCCTCCAGCCAGTTAGGCGTCGCGTTCTGAGCATCCAAGAGTCATTGTGGATCGCCGGTGAACGAAGTCTGTGAAGGTTTGGGAGTCTACCTTGAAGACTTACCAGAGTGATTGGGCAAGGACTGGGTGTCCTTAGCTCAAGGGGTAAGGTGAAGACGCGGTCTTCTGAGTTGAATCTCGGCCTCCCTAAGCAGACGTACAGTTGTCACAGCAACTTGGACTGGTCCAACAAATCATTGTCTTCAACGAGTCACTGGTTTCGTCCTTCCCATTCCTTTACTTACTGTTGGCCCTGGTGAAGTCATTGTATGATTGCATTATCTTTTGTCTTCACTGAGTAACTGATTGTTCTGATTGGCTTCACACTATCTTCCTACCTGATCTATACTGCCTAGCTGCTATTAGTCATTGTGCTTTCATTTCATTGAATACTTGACTATGGCTTGCTTAGTGTAGTCTACCTTCCGCTGCATGGTAATAGGTTTATTTCTATCGTTTGTCTTCGAAACTTTCATGTTTTGAAGACTTCAATAAAAAATACGCCTATTCACCCCACCCCCCTCTGGTCGATCACTAGCACTTTCAGTCATGTATTTCTATGGTGCCTTCGTGTGTCAAGGCGCGGGGGCTGGAGCAGTGCTCATCTCGCCCACTCAGGACAAGATCTACTACGCCGTGCAGCTCTGCTTCCAGCAGGGCAAAAAGGTCTCCAACAACATTGCAGAATACGATGGCCTCATAGCCGGCCTGAAGGCTGCAGCGACACTGGGGGTAAAGCGTCTCACCATCAGGGGCGACTCGCAGCTCCTCGTCAACTTCTCCAACAAGGTATACGAGCCAAAGGACGAACACATGGAGGCATACCTTGCAGAAGTACGCAAGATGGAGAAACAGTTCCTGGGCCTGGAGTTGCAGCACGTGCCCCGAGGAACCAACAAGGAAGTCGACGACATCGCCAGAAGGGCATCCAAGCGATAGCCCCAAGAGCCTGGAGTCTTCGAGGAGCGGCTCTTCAAGCCATCAGCAACACCACCTCTTTCAAGAACAGCTAAGCCTCGGGAGGAACTGTCGCAGCCGCCTGCCACAGGAGCCCCAGCCTGTGGCCCAACCTCGGGAGCGCGCCTACTCTTAGCGCTTGAGCCCCGCGAGGGATGCTGGATCAAGGAACTCAAGGAATACCTGATGCAAGGGACGTTGCCGGAGAAGGAGGAAGACGTGTGGCCCGGCATGCCACAGCATACTACATCTGGGACAGTGAGTAATACAGGAAGCGGCCAAATGACGTTGCACTGCGTTGTATCTCCAGGCAACAGGGGAAAGAGTTGATAGCCGACATACACGGCGGGGACTGCGGGCACCATTCGTCGTCGCGAACCCTCATCGGCAAGGCATTCCGCAGCGGATTCTACTGGCCTACGGCGCTCAATGACGCAGCTGAGCTGGTGAAGTCCTACGAAGCCTGCCAATTCCATGCCAAGCAGATCCTTCAGCCAACTCAGGGCCTACAGACCATTCCACTCTCATGGCTGTTTGCAGTATGGGGGCTAGATATCCTAGGCCCGTTCCCTCGGGCGCCTGGGGGCTATCGATACCTCTACGTCGCCATCGCCAAGTTCACTAAGTGGGCGAAGGTTGAATCCGTCTGCACCATCCCAGCTGGCTCTGCAGTCAAGTTCATCCAGGGCCTCATGAGCCGTTTTGGGGTCCCCAACCGCATCATCACCGATAATGGCACGCAGTTTGCTAGTAATCTCTTCAAGTCATATTGTGCTAACCTTGGAACGCAGATCTGCTACGCTTCGGTAGCGCACCCCGGGAGCAATGGACAGGCCGAACGTGCCAACGCGGAGGTCCTAAGAGGCCTCAAGAACAGGACCTTCAAGAAGAAGCTCGAGGCCCGTGGCAGGGGTTGGCACGATGAGCTCCAGTCCGTGTTGTGGTCCATCTGCACCACTGCCACCAAGCCGACGGGCGAGACCCCATTCTTCCTCGTCTAGGGAGCAGAAGTAGTCCTCCCTCACGAGGTCAGACATCGCTATGCACGGGTCTTGGCGTTTGATGAAACGTAGCAGGACGCCAGGCGGGGGATGGACCTCGTGCTGGGGGAGGAACGTCGCCGTGAAGCAGCACTACGGGCAGCAAGATACCAGCAGGCGCTGCGGTGGTATCACTGTCGCAGTGTCCGCTCCAGGACGCTCGAGGTGGGTGACCTCGTCCTGAGGCGGGTCCTCTCCAGGGAAGGGCTGCATAAGCTCTCACCCATGTGGGAGGGCCCGTTCAAGGCCGTCCATGTCTCCAAGCCTGGCGCCGCGCGCCTGGAGACACAGGATGGGGTACCCATCCAGAATGCCTGGAACATTCAGCACCTCTGGAAGTTCTACCCCTGAAGAAAGGCCCAGCACCTATTAAGAAGGCCCAGCGCCTGTGAAGAAAGTCCCAGCGCATGTGAAGAAAGGCCCAGCGCCTGTTAAGAAGGCCCGGTTCCTGTGAAGATCGCCGCCCATGACACTCTCACGTAATAACGAGTGGGTCTGTACACGCCCCGGAGTCTCAGGAGTGCCGCCCTTGGGCCTCGGGGGCTCCCTCCCACGTCTTAGTGGCAGCACTTAGCTCCGCACTGGTGAGAAGACGTCGAAGACTAGACTAGGTGCCGGACGCGGCTTTTCATTTGCTTTTCGAAGTTGGCTCGCCCCTCTTTAATTGAAATTTGCTTTCTGGTGTCTCTTGATGGTCTCGCCCTTTTGCTTTCTGCCTCTATTTCTGCCTTCATTTCTTTGGTCGGCCTGTACTCTCTCACGTGTCCCTCGCGAGGGGGCTGAACAGGTACCTTCGTGAGATTCCTTCTTCTGTTTTTCGCGAGGTACCCTCGTTCGAGCCCACAAGCTGGCGCACCTCTCTCTCTCAATCCGTGCCCCTCGGGTACCATGATACGAAGCGCTGGGTCAAGGCCAGCAACGCCTGCGACCAAGCCTCAGGGGAACGATAAACCTCTTGACGAATTTTTTGCAGTTCCTAAGCGCCCATCAGGTCAAGGAGGCCTCGACGGGCACCAGGAAGCAAGCAAGTGCCACGTGAGGAGGAGGCTACTCCGAGCAAGTCAAGCTAAGTTATCCCTACATAAAACGATGATGTTGCGACACAGCACAGGAGCAACAAACATAGCATAACGATTGAGATCATAGTTTGATACACGCCCCTCCGGGGCCCATTCAGGTTTCTTTTTGATGGAGAAAGGAAAGGGAGAACAAAATAAAAGTGGTGTCTGCCCCTACAGTGGTCCATGGGGGCAGGCTCCTGGCGCCGTCCTAAGCTCAGCCGGACCCCTCCTCGCGCTTCACGAAGGCGCGGTGACGAGATGACCCACTGCCGCCTTCAAAGCGGGCGCGGGGGTGTGGCGGCTGGTCGTAAGCGCCGCTGCTAGAGCTGTCATTGGAGGAAGAGCCGCCGTAGCTGGACGAGACGTGGCTGGTCCCAAGGGCGGGTTCGCCCTCGTCCTCATCATGACCATCACCAAGGCCGAGCACCTCCTCGCCATCATTGACCTCGGGGCAGCACCTGGCGCGGCGACCATCTTCCCCAAACACCCTCACGTAGAGGGTCGCATCACCGTCATACTTGAAATGGAGGGTGCACCGCATGCTCAGGCTGCACGCACGGGCCAGGGCTATGTTTCCCGCGACAGAGAACTCGACCGCGACCCAGGAAGCCCTGCTACAGTAGTCGTCCGCCTACAGCCAGAACTCGCCTAGACCAGAGGTTGGAAGCTCGTCGACGAAGAAACGCGGGAGCTGAAGCCAATTGTCGGTCGGGTTCTCCGACCAGATGACGAACTCTAGCAGCACCTCCACCGAGTGGAAGCGCGGCCGGGGAGGCTGCACGACCACGACACGTCTCCCTTCATCGACAGGACCGCCACGACCAGAGCGACCCCTGCCACGCGAAGCGGCACTACCACGGCTGCGCAGGGCCGCGGTAGGGGTCGCGGTGTTCTTGCATGGACGGCCGCGTCCACGCTTGGGCGCCGGAGAGCCGGGCCCCTCACGAGGGGCCTTCCCTTTCTCCGCGGTGGAGAACCTCTTCGACAGTGCCATTGGCGTTGCAACTGGTGAGGGAGCAAAGAGCAAGAAGAAAGAGGAATGGGAAGAGATGGGCGACGGGGGCTCCCCCCCCCCCCATTTATAGCCAAGGGAAGGCCAACCGCCAGCCTCCGTGATCTAAGGGAATAATGATGATTTTTCCTTGCATGCAGCAGAGACTCGTCAAATCAGGCAGTTGCCGAGGCAGCGTGGGGAAGCGGAGACACCCACGTCCAATCAACCGCCACGCGTCGACCAAGGTCGCAGGCTATTGGGGCCCACAATTCTCCGCACTTGCCATTCGGCTTCGCCTCGATGCCAAGCCCGAGCGTGCCTTGGGCCCGGGGGTCCCCAGACTTGCCTGCCTGCAGCCCATGACGTGGCTCTGCCAGCGGGTCCGTACGGCCCATCTTCACCAGCAAGGACTCAAGACCCTCGCGAGGGGCCAAGCCTCATGAGGCGGACGACACAAGACCTCTTAGGAGTGGCCTCACCAGGCTGGCTTGCGAGGGGCGGAGAGATCAAGGCCAGGCAAACCTCGTGAGGTTCCGATGACGTGAGCCATGACAATTGAGATCAGGCGGGCACCAGCGCGCACAGTGTCCTTATTTCCTCTTTGGTGCCTAGGGAGCAAGCACAGGCACGGAGTACCGAGGCGTCAAGCAAAGGTTTCCATATCGGTGAAACGAGACCAAGACCAGAAGGACGGCAAGACGAAGGTCACCGTGGAGCCCAAGACGGTGTCACCACCAAAGCCTTTGGCAGGCGAAGACCACTTTTGTTAGGATAAGCTCTACTAGTTGTCCCCTTTCGAATTGGCCATTGTTGGCTCCCTTTCCGCTCAATATTTGGGGAGAGGACCAGGGCCTCTATAAATAGGACTAGCCACCATAGTAGGAAGGGGATCCGACGGATCGAGAACTAGTGTGAGAGACCGGAACAACCACAAGTTCACCGAGCACAAGAACACCTCTCCTCAGGAGGCTGTTCTTCCCCTTGTACTGTTTATCCTCAGTCCAAGAGGCAATCCACCACCACCACACTGGAGTAGGATATTACACCACAACGGTGGCCCAAACCAATATAAATCTTGTGTCCTTTGTGTTGCGAGTTCATCGAGTTAGTCCCTGAGATCTTAGCAAAGTTAGGACGCGTATCGGTAGGGGGAGATCTTTGCACGCACCCCAGTGTTTGAACCTTGAGGGTTTTGCCAAAACCCGTGATCCGACAAAGTCCATCTTCGATAGTGAAGACAATGGCTTCATCACCAACACTGATGCTAATGATGAGGATGATTCTGCTCCTACCTACTGCTTCATGGCACGTGGTGCCAAGGTAAACTCACGCAATGCTTACTTTCAAACATCAAGTGAAGATGACTCTGAATGTGAATCTAAACCTATCTACAAAACACTTGCTAAAATTGCAAGAGAACAACAAAATGCTATGGAACATATTCAAAAGTTGCTAGACAAAAGCGATGACCTGTTGGACACGGAAATGACTCGAACTCGGTCCTTAATTGAAGACATTAAAAATCTTCACGTTAAGTATGAGGAACTTGAAAGTCATCATGATACGCTCGCAACTACTCATGAAAAGCTCTCCTATGATTATCTTCAAAGGAACCAAGAGCTTGAGAACTTGAGATCGGCTCAAGAAGATATTCAAAAGGAGAACGAGTCACTCCGCACTCAACAGATCAATTTCACTAAGGAAGACTTTGAGCCACCATGTTTAAAATGGCTTGAGCGTGATAATGCTGCTTCTGTTGCTGGATGTTCTGCTACTACTACTGTTGTTATGTCTTCAACTGTTGATGTGGTAACTAACCCCTCTTCTGAGGCTACCACTACTATTTCTGATGAGAATGCCAGGTTGAAGACATTGCTTGAAAAAGGGATGTACAAAAGCCTCAAAGGGCATCAGACACTGTGCGATGTCCTCAAGAAACAGATTCCGAACTGAAACCCTAGGAAAGAGGGTGTTGGGTTCGAGAGGAAAATGAATGTTGATGGTTCCTACTGGAAGCCTGAGCAGTACCCCAAAACCACATGGGTTGCTGCAAAGGGACCTTCAACGGATCCATCTACCTTATCTGGCTTCACTTGTGCTAACCCGATTATCATTGATTAATCCTTTGATGCAAACTATAAACTGTTCAAGAATCAGAATGGTGAAGTGTTTGCCAGATATATTGGTACTAACTGCAGGAATGGACCACCTATGAAGAAAACCTGGGTACCAAAGAGTTGTCTTGAAAATCTTTAGGTGAATGTCATCATGACACCACCTGGGAAAAGGACAAACCCCAAACCAAAGGCTTCATACAAATAGAGGACTCATCAGAGTCACCCTAATGCCAACGTTTTGCAGGGAAACCATACTCGGACCTATGAATATGAGTGTGTTTCATCAAACCGCTATGTTCATAAGACCAAGAACTATTCTGCTTATTCTTATGAGTATTATTCTCCTCCTGCAAGATTATTTGCTAGGGATCCAAAGCCAAAGTTCTCAGATGTTGCACTTAGTCTCATTGCTTCTAAGCCACCCCTGAAGATGTGGGTGGTTAAGAAAAATTAACTCTCTTTTGCAGGGAAAGGTCTCCAGCCGGAAACCAAAGGCGTCTGATGTTTATGTTGGGGACCTAAAACATCTTGTGGGGCACAAGATAAAATGCCCAAATGGTATTACTATGTATTTTTTTCCTGGATTTCTTGACAGTCATCCTATCTTCCCTAACCAGGATCTCAACTTTGATAATATGCTTGTTCGTCAAATGTTTATGCTTCACATTTCCCTTGGTGAAGCCTATCCCCCTAACTACACTATAGGGTATGATACCAAAGGCTTCTAGGTGGATTATGGACAGTGGATGCACTAACCACATGACTGGTGATCGAAGTCTTCTCATGGACTCAACCTTACGTCCATCTGACAAGAGTCACATCACATTTGCCAACACTGGTAAAAGCAAGGTATTGGGTCTAGGTAGAGTTGCAATCTCAAAGGATCAGCACATGGATAAAGTGATGCTTGTTGAATCCCTTGGTTTCAACTTAATGTCTGTCTCAATGCTTTGTGACTTGAACATGATTGTGATATTTGGAAAATATCGTTGCCTTGTGCTTATGGAATCTGAAAAATCTCTAGTCTTTGAAGGGTATCGAAAGGACGATTTGTATATGGTAGATTTCTCAGTAGGACCACAGTTGGCCATATGTCTTCTAGCAAAAGCTTCAGAGTGCTAGCTCTGGCATCAGAGGCTAGGGCATGCTGGCATGAAGAAGCATGTCGTAGGCATCGAGGGCGTCAAGTTCAAGAAGGATCATCTGTGTGGTGCCTGCGAAGCTGGAAAGATGACAAGGGCCAAGCATCCCTCGAAGACAATCATGACGACATCACGTCCCTTCGAGCTGCTTCATATGGACTTATTTGGCCCTACTCACTACTCTACTCTTACTACCACTGATTGCCTCCATGGTTTCATCATTGTTGATGATTACTCAAATATACATGGGTGCATATAATTCTCTACAAGAATGAAGTGCAGGATGTCTTCAGACGATTCGCAAATCATGCCATGACGAACTATGGCATCAAGATCAAGCACATCAGAAGTGAAAACGGCACAGAGTTCAAGAACACTGGCCTCGACACTTATCTTGATACATTGGGCATCACTCACGAGTTCTCAGCTCCATACACACCTCAGCAGAATGGCATCGTGGAGCGCAAGAACAGAACCCTCATTGAGATGGCCTGGACGATGCTTGACAAGTACAAGATTCCAGGGAAGTTCTGGCCTGAAGCCATTGATACTTCATGCCACATCATCAACCGTGTTTATCTTCACAAGCTTCTAAAGAAGACATCCTATGAGCTACTGACTGGTAAGAAGCCAAATGTCAGCTACTTTAGAGTATTTGGTGCTAGGTGCTGGATCAAGGATCCGCATCACACTTCAAAATTTGCACCGAAAGCACATGAAGGTTTTATGCTTGGTAACAGAAAGGATTCGCACTCCTACAGAGTCGTCAACCTCTTTCACTACAAAGTGGTTGAAACTGTGGATGTGCGGTTCAATGAAACTAACGGCTCACAAAGAGATCACCTTCCAAATGTGCTAGATGAAGTCTCACCAAGTGAATCCATCAAGTTTATGGGTACTGGAGAAATCATACCTTCAGAGTCTCAGGCTAAAGAAGAACTCGTCATTTCTGCACCTAATCAACCCAAAGATAATGCACAGCCTGAAGTCAATGCCGACAATGAAGACAATGATCAGCAAGACCAAAGTCTTCGTCCAGTACATCCTTGTGTTGCAAATGAAGTGCAGATTGAAAAGATAATCGATAGCATCAATGCACCTGGTCCACTCACTCGTTCAAGAGCAACACAGCTAGCAAATTTCTGTGGGCACTTTGCATTTGTCTCTATATCTGAACCCAAGAAAGTTGTTGAAGCCTTCATGGAACCTGAATGGATTCAAGCTATGCAAGAAGAGCTTCAACAGTTTGAGATGAACAATGTGTGGGAACTAGTCAGGCGTCCTGATCCTCGCAAGCACAATATAATTGGCACCAAATGGATCTATCGCAACAAACAAGATGAGCATGGTCAAGTTGTCAGAAACAAGGCTCGTCTCGTTGCTCAAGGATACACTCAAGTTGAAGGGATTGACTTCGATGAAACATTTGCTCCGATGGCTAGGCTTGAAGCCATTTGCATACTGCTAGCCTATGCCAACCATCACAACATCCTCCTATACCAAATGGATGTGAAGAGTGCTTTTCTCAATGGCAAGATTGAAGAAGAAGTGTATGTTGCACAACCTCCTGGCTTTGAAGATCCAAAACATCCTGACATGGTATACAAGCTCAATAAGGCACTGTATGGCCTCAAACAAGCCCCTCGCGCTTGGTATGACACACTCAAAGACTTCCTGAAGAGCAAAGGCTTCAAACCCAGTTCCTTGGATCCCACTCTCTTCATGAAGACATACGATGGTGAAATGTTTGTGTGCCAGATCTATGTGGATGACATTATCTTCGGCTACACTGACAAGAGATACAGTGATGATTTTGGGCACATGATGCAAGAGCAATATCATATGTCCATGATGGGTGAGCTGAAATTCTTCCTCGGTCTTCAAATTGGTCAGCAGAGCAATGACATCTTCATATCTCAAGAGAAATACCTCAAAGATTTCCTAAAGAAGTTTGGAATGCAAGACTGCAAAGGAAACACGACGCCAATGCCAACCAAAAGTCATCTGGGCCTCGACGACAATGGTAAAGAGTTCGATCAAAAGGTATACCGCTCCATGATTGGTTCTTTACTCTATTTATGTGCATCTAGGCCATATATAATGCTTAGCATTTGCATGTGTGCCCGATTCCAGGCGGCACCAAAGGAGTCGCATCACTTAGCTGTGAAGCAAATTCTTCGATATTTGGCTTACACCCCAACACTAGGATTATGGTATCCAAAGGGCTGAGAGTTTGATATAGTTGGATTCTCATATGCTGATTATGCTGGTGACAAGGTTGATCGCAAGTCCACATCAGGCACATGTCACTTTCTTGGACAATCTCTTGTCTATTGGTCTTCGAAGAAGCAGAACTATGTATCTCTCTCCACTGCTGAATCTGAATACATTGCTGCTGGATCTTGCTGTGCTCAGCTTCTATGGATGAAGCAAACTCTCAAGGACTATGGCATCCATCTAAAGCAAGTGCCACTTTACTACGACAATGAAAGCGCCATCAAGATTGCCAACAACCCAGTCCAGCACTCGAAGACAAGTCACATTTAGATCTGTCATCACTTTCTTAGAGATCATGTCATGAAGGAAGATATCGATATCATTCACGTCAACACTGAAGAGCAATTGGCAGATATCTTCACAAAGCCCTTGGATGAGAAAAGGTTTTGCAAGTTGCGGTGTGAGCTAAATATCTTAGAATCCTCAAATGTCTTGTGATTGAACACACATCCTAACGCTTATGCATATTGATGACTTAGATGTGCAACACACGAAGTAACGTATATCTTCAATCAATGAATACATACACTCTAAGTGTGAATACATTAACGCAGAATTTGTCTTCGGAGCCACGATAATTGTGCGTCGTGTCCGGGTCTAATACTTCCTATACGGTGGGTAACGCCACCACCACAATATCTTCGAAGGATTTCATGTGGCGTCATAATTGCATAGTCTTCGCATTTGAGTTGTCTTCAACATTATTTTAACTCCAAGGTTTATCTTCGCAATGTTGAGTTGGTCTGATATATATATATAGAGAGAGAGAGAGAAAGAGAGAGAGAGAGAGAGACTATTCTGATCCTGGGATCAGAATAGTTATTCTGATCACAGCGGCCCTATAAGGAGCCGAACAGTGTTCCCGAGATTAAGAAAACGAAATAGATCAGTGCCAGACCGGCCCATTAGCACTGTCCTGAACGGCCTTATAAAACACACACAACCTTCCATGTTCGCACTTGTCTCTAACCTCCCTCGGTTCCATCCAGTCTCCTCCGGCGCCCCGCCGCCGGCCTCCACCCGAGACCCGCCGCCGCCCAACGCTTCCACCCCCGCCACGGCCGTGGCGTTTCCTCCCCATCACACCCACCATCACCGGGATCCTCGCTCCCCTGCTCCACCACCGCCGTGGCGACCTCAGATCCCCGCCACCGGCGACCTCCCAGCAGCAGTGCCATGACCGGACCCCCGACCTCCCTACCGCCGCCGCACCTCGCCTCCAGCCACCTGCTTCGCGCTGCCCCCCGATGAAAGCACAAGTGCTCCCTAGGTGGTTTTGATAATTGATGACAACATATCTCTTGTTGGACTAACATTTCTATCTATCATGTTTCAGATAAGTTCAACAATGGAGTGGCATGGACTAAAGGTTGTGGGAACTCCTTCAAGATGCTAAGGACAAAGTATTGGCTAAAGCTTCAAGCTCAAGACTCTTCATTTTACATTTTAGTGATCCAAGATAACATTGAGTCCATAGGAAAAGCCAATACTATCAAGGAGGGATGAGGTGTTGCTTAATGAGACTCTTGCTTCATGTGCTTAATGATATGCTCCAAAATCCTCAGCTACTTTCCCACTTCCACATATGACCTAAACCCAAAGCCAAACTCGGACCTACCAATTATTCCTATCCGGCGCCACCGAGTTTCACCTGTCATAGCCACTGCCAGAAACCCTAATCAGTTCGGTCTCACCGATGGGATCTCGGTCTCACCGAGATGGGCTTGCAAACTCTCTGTTACCTATTGCAATATTTTCAGTCCCACCGAGATATGCAATCGGCCCCACCGAGTTTGCTTGGCCAACTCTCTGTTTCACTTATTACCCAAATTGGTCCCACCGAGTTTGAGTAATCGGTCAAACCAAGTTTTGGATTTACCCTAACCCTAGCACATCGGTCCCACCGAGTTGATCCAGTCGGTCCCACCGAAAATCTCTAACGGTCACTAGGTTTACCTTTTCGGTCTGACCGAGTTTGTTGATTCGGTCCCACCGAGATTGGAAAACTGTGTGTAACGGTTGGATTTTGTGTGGAGGCTATATATACCCCTCCACCTCCTCTTCATTCGTGGAGAGAGCCATCAGACTAAGCCTACACTTCCAGCATCCTATTTCTGAGAGAGAACTACCTACTCATGTGTTGAGGCCAAGATATTCCATTCCTACCATATGAATCTTGATCTCTAGCTTTCCCCAAGTTGCTTTCCACTCAAACCTTCTTTCCACCAGATCCAAATCCTATGAGAGAGAGAGTTGAGTGTTGGGGAGACTATCATTTGAAGCACAAGAGCAAGGAGTTCATTACCTACACACCATTTGTTACTTCTTGGAGAGTGGTGTCTCCTAGATTGGCTAGGTGTTACTTGGGAGCCTCCGACAAGATTGTGGAGTTGAACCAAGGAGTTTGTAAGGGCAAGGAGATCGCCTACTTCGTGAAGATCTACCGCTAGTGAGGCAAGTCCTTCGTGGGCGATGGCCATGGTGGGATAGACAAGGTTGCTTCTTCATGGACCCTTCGTGGGTGGTTGCTTCTTCGTGGACCCTTCGTGGGTGGAGCCCTCCGTGGACTCGCGCAACCATTACCCTTCATGGGTGGAGTCCTCCGTGGACTCGCGCAACCGTTACCCTTTGTGGGTTGAATTCTCCATCAACGTGGATGTAGGATAGCACCACCTATCCGAACCACGGGAAAAACATATGTGTCTCCAATTGCGTTTGAATTCTCCAAACCCTTCCCTTTACATTCTTGCAAGTTGCATGCTTTATTTTCCGCTGCCTATACACTCTTTGCATGCTTGCTTGATATGTATTGTGAATGTTGAAATTATGCCTAAACTCCACTTAAACCGAAAAAGCTTAAAAATTGCAACTTTAGCATTAAGTGTCTAATCACCCCCCCTCTAGACACATCTACTTCAAGATCCTACAAGTGGTATCAGAGCTTTGGTCTCCATTGCCTTGGTTTAATCACCATTGGAGGAAGATGGATATGTCTACCTTAGGGAGTCTTAGACATAGAGTGCCTATTCTTGATGGAGAGTATTTTCATGAGTGGAAAAATGAGATGCTTGTAATTTTCAATCAATATCATTTGAACAAGTATATTGCTAGCCCTTGTGCACCTCATATTGATCCTTTGCATCCTACCCTAGATGAAGATATTGACATGATTCGCAATCTTAGAACTATTGAGCTCATCATTAGAGGATTGCCCAAAAATTTGATTGCTAGTTTGCCTACTCTTAATTGTGCCTATACTATATGGAAATTTCTTGAGGAACGATTTCCCCATCATTCCTTGAAAACTTTGGATGAAATTCTCCATAAATCTATTGCCTTGAGTAAGATGAACTCTAGTGATCCTAGTTTTGGTAATTGTCTATTTGAACTTACCAATCTTAAGCATGCTAAAGGAGATGTTGGAATCATTAGTGATATCATATTCGAAGCTATAAGAATTCATAAAGGTGACCACTTTGATGATCATTTATCTAATGAATTACCCTCTCTAGGAAATGATGAGTCACAAGATCATGGTGAACATGGATACTATGATGATGATGATGATGATGATGATGATAGTGACTTCGATCTTGATGATGCAATAAGACATTTTGGTCTTATGGCAAATCTTCGGGGATATGAGTCAGGAGGAAAGGAATGGGTTCTTGATAGTGGATGTACTGATCATATGACCGGAGATGAAGAGATGTTCCGTGAGCTTGCTGAAAATGACGGCCCTCGAAAATATGTCACCTTTGGTGATAATTCAAAGGGTAAAGTGGTTGGCCTTGGTAAGGTGGCCATCTCACATGATAGTTCCATTCAAAATGTCATGCTCGTTGAATCTCTTGGCTACAACTTACTTTCAGTATCTAGACTTGCTGATTTCGGTTTGAATGTCCTATTTACTGAGGTAGAGTGCCAAGTATTTCGTCGAGACAATCATAAAATGGTCTTTACCGGTATGCGTAGAGGTGATCTTTACATTGTTGATTTCTCTAAAAAGGCACAACCTAAAACTTGCTTTATTGATAAATCCTCAAAAGGTTGGTTGTGGCATAGACGACTAGGTCACGTTGGCATGAGAAACCTTGACAAGCTTATTAAAGGAAATCATATCCTTGGAGTTAACGATGTCATATTTGATAAGGATAGACTTTGCAGTGCTTGTCAAGCAGGTAAACAGGTTGGAGGAAGACATCCCGTGAAGAACATCATGACCACAAGGAGGCCACTCGAGCTACTTCATATGGATCTTTTTGGTCCCAACGCCTACAAGAGTCTCGGTGGAAATTCTTTTGGTCTAGTTATAGTTGATGATTTTTCAAGATTTACGTGGGTGTTCTTTCTTAATGACAAGTCGCAGGTCCAGAAGATCTTCAGAAACTTCGCTAGGAAGGCCCAAAATCAGTTTGACGTGAAGATCAAGAAGGTTCGGAGTGACAACGGAACGGAGTTCAAGAACGCAAATGTGGACACCTTTCTTGACGAAGAAGGGATTTCACACGAGTTCTCGGCTACGTACACACCTCAACAAAATGGAGTTGTTGAGAGGAAGAACCGGACGCTCATCGAAATGGCAAGAACGATGCTTGATGAATACAAGACGCCGAAGCACTTTTGGGCAGAAGCGGTTGAGACAGCTTGTCACGCAACAAATCGCTTATATCTTCACAAGCTACTCGACAAGACAGCATACGATCTTCTCACCGGTAACAAACCCCAAGTTGGATACTTTCGAGTATTCGGCTCAAAGTGCTACATTCTTGATAAGCATCATCGTTCAAAGTTTGCTCCTAAATCTCATGAAGGTTTCCTACTTGGTTATGGCTCAAACTCTCACACTTACCGTGTCTACAACAATTTCACCCGAAAGGTTGAAGAGACGGTAGATGTGAAGTTTGATGAATCTAATGGCTCGCAAGTAGAGCAATTTCCAATTGATGTAGGAGATAAAGACCCTTCAGAAGCAATCCAAGACTTGTCCATTGGCAAAGTTCGTCCAACGGAGGTGAAGGAGAGTACTTCATCCGTCCAAGTGGAAGCTTCTACTTCACGACAAAGTGAACCAAGAATTGACATGGAAGCATCCACAAGTGGGACACACCAAGATGAAGAAAACGAGGAAATACATCAAGACGAACATCAACAACCTCCTTCTCCACCACGACAAGAGAACGACAACGTCAACAATGAAGAAGACCAAGAAGAAGAACAAGATGAAGAAGATGTTCGACAAAGACCCAAGCAAAAGCTCTCACGAGTTCGAGCAAGAATTGCCAAAGATCATCCCGTCGAGCAAATCTTAAATGATATACAAACCGGGAGATTCACTCGCTCAAAGACTCGTTTAGCTAACTTTTGTGAAAACTATTCATTCATCTCTAGCATTGAACCTATGAAGGTTGAAGAAGCATTGGAAGATCCGGATTGGATAAACGCTATGCATGAAGAGCTACACAACTTTGAGAGAAACCAAGTTTGGACATTAGTTGAGAAGCCCGACAACAACCACAACATCATTGGTACCAAATGGGTGTTTCGCAACAAGCAAGATGAAGATGGACAAGTGGTTCGCAACAAATCACGTCTCGTCGCCCAAGGATACACACAAGTCGAAGGTATGGACTATGGTGAGACATATGCTCCCGTTGCTAGACTTGAGTACATTCGCATCTTACTTGCCTATGCTAATCACCATAATATCACCTTGTACCAAATGGACATCAAAAGTGCTTTTCTAAATGGTGAAATAGAGGAGGAAGTTTATGTCAAACAACCTCCCGGTTTTATCAATCCTAAGAAACCAAATCATGTTTACAAACTTCAAAAAGCTCTTTATGGTCTTAAACAAGCTCCTAGAGCATGGTATAAATGCTTGACCAAGTTCCTTACTACAAGTGGTTTTGAAATTGGTAAAATTGATTCTACTCTTTTTACTAAAAGGGTTAATGGAGAACTATTTGTATGCCAAATTTATGTTGATGATATCATATTTGGTTCAACTAACCCTCTCTTTAGTGAAAAGTTTGGAAAGCTAATGTCAGAGAAGTTTGAGATGTCTATGATGAGTGAACTCAAATTCTTTCTCGGTTTGCAAATCAAGCAAACTAAGGAAGGTATATTTGTCTCTCAAACAAAGTACACCAAGGACTTATTCAAGAAGTTCAATATGCAAGAATGCAAAGGTATGTCTACACCCATGCCTACTAGTGGACATAATGATTTGACCAAAGATGGTGAACCGGTTGATCAAAAGGTTTATCGCTCTATGATTGGTTCATTGTTATACCTATGTGCTTCACGTCCCGATATTATGCTAAGTGTGTGCATGTGTGCACGATATCAAGCTGCTCCTAAAGAATGTCATCTTAAGGCTGTGAAAAGGATAGTGAGATATTTAATCCATACACCAAATTTTGGCATTTGGTATCCTAAGAGGTCTTCTTTTGATCTTGTTGGCTATTCCGACTCGGATTATGCCGGAGATAAGGTTGATAGAAAGTCCACTTCGGGTACTTTTCAATTTCTTGGTAGATCTCTTGTGTCTTGGTATTCCAAGAAACAAAACTCGGTATCCTTATCCACCACCGAAGCGGAATACATTGCCGCTGGTTCATGTTGTGCTCAATTACTTTGGATGACCCAAACTCTTAAAGATTATGGGATCTATGTGAAACATGTTCCACTACTTTGTGACAATGAAAGTGCTATCAAAATTGGTCATAATCCTGTACAACATTCTCGAACTAAGCATATTGAAGTTCGTCATCATTTCATTCAAGATCATGTTGCTAAGGGTGACATTGATCTTAAGCATGTTCGCACCGATAAGCAATTAGCGGATATATTTACTAAACCTCTTGATGAGAAAGTGTTTTGCAGGTTGAGAGGAGAATTGAACATCATTGATGCTTTGAACTTGGAGTAGAAACTCCATTGGATACATGCAAGACATGAGCTTATGACTAATCCATGATATATCTCTTATGATAACTATCTTATGTCTTGGATATATTTGCACCTTGCATGTTGTCTAACCCATGTAGGTGCTTGGTTGAATCTAATTCCATGAGATTGCGACTCACTCCCATCTTGAGCAATCTCTACATCACCAAGACTCTACACAATGGTGGTTGAAGACAAGGAAGCACAAAACCATTCAAACATATCCTTTGACAAATTCTATGTTGAGCTTCATGATTTTCATTTTTGGATACACAAGTGCTCTTCCTTGCAAGAACTAACCCATGTAGGTAGATGAACTCAAACTCCAAGTGGTGCTCCCAACTCTTGATGAGCTACATCAACCTTGAGCACCCACACAAGTTCAACTACATGAGCAAGAACCACACCACCACCCAAGGTATGTTATTCCATCTTAGAGAAGCTTTACTCCAAGACATGAGTCAAAGCAACTCAACAAGATGTGAATACATCAAGATGCTTAAACGAAAAATGGTAACCCCATTTTGAGCTTAAACGATGAGTATGACCTATGATCAAGTGTTCTCACTTGACTCCTAAGTCAATATACTCTAACATAGGTGACTATGTCACCACCCAACTCTAGATGAAGTTCTCTTGTGTTCTTTTTGTGTGTATCTCATGCATGTTTAGTTTCTTTCTCTTTTTCAAAAACAAAAAAACTCCATCTAGATTTTTCAGTCTCTCCTCTTTTCTTTCTGTTTATGTTCTGCATTTTCTGCATTTAATTCCTTGCAAATCCTTCAGGTAATTCATTGCAAATCTTTGTGAGATCCTACATGTCTAGTGAGCTGAGGTGACAAGTGTTTTTCTCTGTGTGAACTTGGTTTCACCGACTTTTAATTTTCGGTCCAACCGAATCTTTTCGGTGCCACCGAAACATACCACTCGGTGCCACCAACTTCGCAACAGGAAAAACAGTTTGCCACTTGTTCTATATTTTTTCTGATCCAGCTCTACTCAATGAATCTTGTCCTCTACAAGCATCACAGTTTTATCCATTGCTTTGTGCTGAGTCTCAAGGACCAAACCTATACGACGGATTCCAGAAAGCCCTTCTTGGAAATTGATGTCAAAGGGGGAGAGAGAGATCACATCAAAGCTTGTAGGAGAGAGAGATCACATCAAGGGAGAGAAAAAGTCTCAAGGACCAAACCTACAAGAGAGAAAGTATTAAGGGGGAGAGAGAGACTTCCAGGGGGAGAGAATACTCAAGGATCCCAGATGCTTGATGTTCAAGAGGAGAGATGCCTTTTTGGGGGAAAGACATGTATTTGCATTAAGTTCTATCCATTTGTATCTTTCAGCTCTGATTTTCTGTTCCCTATCTTCTCCCAATATCCCATGTAAGATTCAGGGGGAGCAAGACACCTAAGGGAAAGAAATCAGTCAAATTCATTGCATATCTTTATTCTTGGGGACATGTTGAATCCAATGTGGTACCTTGTACTCACTCTCTACATGTCATCCCAGTCTTGGTATTCTTGTGGTTTCTTTTGTTTTCTCTGGCTAGTGGATGTACCTGTGTTATCTAACTTTGTTTGTGCAGGTTTATTCCATCCTAAGACAACTCAAGACCACAAGGTAAGTATATGCATCAAAACCATGAGTATGAGGAGTTCTTGCTTATGTACATACTGTTTGCAAGAAGGACTCATGAGCATGAAGGTATTTTCCTTGATAATCTTTTGCTCTCATGCATATGGCCAAGATACATGTAACACATTGCCTACTCTGTCATGGTTATGCTCTCACATGCCTCTATATTTCATATTTACATGAGTGCATACATGTAGGGGGAGCCTATGCTTGTTACATGTCCTTCCAAAGCTTTACTTGTTGTTCTTTATATCTTTATCTAAAGCTTTGATGTATGTTGCCATCAATTACCAAAAAGGGGGAGATTTAAAGCACAAGTGCTCCCTAGGTGGTTTTGATAATTGATGACAACATATCTCTTGTTGGACTAACATTTCTATCTAGCATGTTTCAGATAAGTTCAACAATGGAGTGGCATGGACTAAAGGTTGTGGGAACTCCTTCAAGATGCTAAGGACAAAGGATTGGCTAAAGCTTCAAGCTCAAGACTCTTCATTTTACATTTTAGTGATCCAAGATCACATTGAGTCCATAGGAAAAGCCAATACTATCAAGGAGGGATGAGGTGTTGCTTAATGAGCCTCTTGCTTCATGTGCTTAATGATATGCTCCAAAATCCTCAGCTACTTTCCCACTTCCACATATGACCTAAACCCAAAGCCAAACTCGGACCTACCGATTATTCCTATCCGGCGCCACCGAGTTTCACCTGTCATAGCCACTGCCAGAAACCCTAATCAGTTCGGTCTCACCGATGGGATCTCGGTCTCACCGAGATGGGCTTGCAAACTCCCTGTTACCTATTGCAATATTTTCGGTCCCACCGAGATATGCAATCGGCCCCACCGAGTTTGCTTGGCCAACTCTCTGTTTCACTTATTACCCAAATCGATCCCATCGAGTTTGAGTAATCGGTCAAACCGAGTTTTGGATTTACCCTAACCCTAGCACATCGGTCCCACCGAGTTGATCCAGTCGGTCCCACCGAAAATCTCTAACGGTCACTAGGTTTACCTTTTCGGTCCGACCGAGTTTGTTGATTCGGTCCCACCGAGATTGGAAAACTGTGTGTAACGGTTGGATTTTGTGTGGAGGCTATATATACCCCTCCACCTCCTCTTCATTCATGGAGAGAGCCATCAGACTAAGCCTACACTTCCAGCATCCTATTTCTGAGAGAGAACTACCTACTCATGTGTTGAGGCCAAGATATTCCATTCCTACCATATGAATCTTGATCTCTAGCTTTCCCCAAGTTGCTTTCCACTCAAACCTTCTTTCCACCAGATCCAAATCCTATGAGAGAGAGTTGAGTGTTGGGGAGACTATCATTTGAAGCACAAGAGCAAGGAGTTCATTACCTACACACCATTTGTTACTTCTTGGAGAGTGGTGTCTCCTAGATTGGCTAGGTGTTACTTGGGAGCCTCCGACAAGATTGTGGAGTTGAACCAAGGAGTTTGTAAGGGCAAGGAGATCGCCTACTTCGTGAAGATCTACCGCTAGTGAGGCAAGTCCTTCGTGGGCGATGGCCATGGTGGGATAGACAAGGTTGCTTCTTCGTGGACCCTTCGTGGGTGGTTGCTTCTTCGTGGACCCTTCGTGGGTGGAGCCCTCCGTGGACTCGCGCAACCATTACCCTTCATGGGTGGAGCCCTCCGTGGACTCGCGCAACCGTTACCCTTCGTGGGTTGAAGTCTCCATCAACGTGGATGTAGGATAGCACCACCTATCCGAACCATGGGAAAACATCCGTGTCTCCAATTGTGTTTGAATTCTCCAAACCCTTCCCTTTACATTCTTGCAAGTTGCATGCTTTATTTTCCGCTGCCTATACACTCTTTGCATGCTTGCTTGATATGTATTGTGAATGTTGAAATTATGCCTAAACTCCACTTAAACCGAAAAAGCTTAAAAATTGCAACTTTAGCATTAAGTGTCTAATCACCCCCCCTCGAGACACATCTACTTCAAGATCCTACACCCGCCCCCCTAGGCGCCTCGCTCCTCCAACCCCGACACGCGCGACCCATAAGGCGCTGCACCTGCATCTCGCTGCTCCGCTCCCCGGCTGCCGGCAACCCATCTGCCCTGCTCCAAGATGGTCACCATCTCCCCGCACGCCGGCGCGCCATCCGCTCCCTGGCCGAAACCCAGGACCCCCGTTTCTCCTCCCTCGGCCCGACCTTTGATACGTCTCCAACGTATGTATAATTTTTTATTGCTCCATGCTATATTATCTACTGTTTTAGGCAATATTGGGCTTTATTTTCCACTTTTATATTATTTTTGGGACTAACCTATTAACCGGAGGCCCAGCCCAGATTTGTTGTTTTATGCCTATTTCAGTGTTTTGAGGAAAAGGAATATCAAACGGAGTCGAAACGGAACGAAATCAACTGGAGAAGTTATTTTTGGAAGGAAACCTACCGAATAGACTTGGACCCTACGTTAGAAGATGAAGGAGGAGCTCACGAGGGTAGGGGACGCGCCCACCCCCTAGGGCGCGCCCCCCTACCTCGTGGCCACCCCTTCGGTCCATCGACGTACTCCTTTCACCCATATATACCCACGTATCCTAAAACTTCCAGAGCGAACAATAGATCGGGAGTTCCGCCGCCAGAAGCCTCCGTAGCCACCGAAAACCAATCTAGACCCGTTCTGGCACTCTGCCGGAGGGGGCAATCCTTCTCCGGTGGCCATCTTCATCATCCGGAGCTCTCGATGACGAGGAGGGAGTAGTTCTCCCTCGGGGCTGAGGGTATGTACCAGTAGCTATGTGTTTGATCTCTCTCTCTCTCGTGTTCTTGAGGTGATACGATCTTGATGTATCGCAAGCTTTGCTACTATAGTTGGATCCTATGATGTTTTCTCCCCCCTCTACTCTCTTGTAATGAATTGAGTTTCCCCTTTGAAGTTATCTTATCGGATTGAGTCTTTAAAGATTTGAGAACACTTGATGTATGTCTTGCCGTGGATATCTCTGGTGACAATGGGATATCACGTGATACACTTGATGTATGTTTTGGTGATCAACTTGCGGGTTCCGCCCATGAACCTATGCATAGGGGTTGGCACACATTTTCGTCGTGATTCTCTGGTAGGAACTTTGGGGCACTCTTTGAGGTCCTTTGTGTTGGTTGAATAGATGAATCTGAGATTGTGTGATGCATATCGTATAATCATACCCACGGATACTTGAGGTGACATTGGAGTATCTATGTGACATTAGGGTTTTGGTTGATTTGGATCTTAAGGTGTTATTCTAGTATGAACTATAGGGTTGTTTATGACACTTATAGGAATAGCCCAACGGATTGATTGGAAAGAATAACTTTGAGGTGGTTTCGTACCCTACCATAATCTCTTCATTTGTTCTCCGCTATTAGTGACTTTGGAGTGACTCTTTGTTGCATGTTGAGGGATAGTTATGTGATCCAATTATGTTAGTATTGTTGAGGGAACTTACACTAGCGAAAGTATGAACCCTAGGCCTTGTTTCAACGCATTGCAATACCGTTTACGCTCACTTTTATCACTTGCTACCTTGCTGTTTTTATTATTTCAGATTACAAAAACTATTATCTACTATCCATATACCACTTGTATCACCATCTCTTCGCCGAACTAGTGCACCTATACAATTCACCATTGTATTGGGTGTGTTGGGGACACAAGAGACTCTTTGTTATTTGGTTGCAGGGTTGCTTGAGAGAGACCATCTTCATCCTACGCCTCCTACGGATTGATAAACCTTAGGTCATCCACTTGAGGGAAATTTGCTACTGTCCTACAAACCTCTGCACTTGGAGGCCCAACAACGCCTACAAGAAGAAGGTTGTGTAGTAGACATCAAGCTCTTTTCTGGCGCCGTTGCTGGGGAGGTTAGCGCTTGAAGGTATATCTTTAGATCTTGCAATCGAGTCTTTTAGTTTCTTGTTTTATCACTAGTTTAGTTTATAAAAGAAAATTAAAAATGGAATTGAGTTTGTCTCATACGCTTCACCTTTTTAATATCTTTCGTGAGTATGATGGAAAGGATAATTGTGCTCAAGTGCTAGAAGAAGAAATCTATAAAATGTTTGGCACTAAATATTTGAATGATGAGCATGATTGCAATGTTGTTAGTATGAATTCCTTGAATATCCATGATACTAATGATATGCAAAGCCACAAGCTTGGGGAAGCTATGTTTGATGAAGATGATATTTTTTGTCCCCCAAGTTTTGATGAGCAAATTTATTATGATGAAACCATGCCTCCTATTTATGATGATTATATTGATGAAAGTGGATTTGGAGAGGTCATGACTTTATTTTGTGATGAATCCACTATTTCGGAAGAGGTTCCAATTGATTATGAGAACAAAGTTGCTATCTATAATGATTATTGTGATGACACGTATGCTTTAAAGAATAATTATAACCATGAAACTTGTCATCTTGATCTTAATTTTCAATCACATGATAGTTATTTTGTTGAGTTTGCTCCCACTATCATTCATGAGAAGAATTTTGCTTATGTGGAGAGTAATAAATTTTCTATGCTTGTAGATCATGAAAAGAATGCTTTAGGTGCTGGTTATATTGTTGAATTCATTCATGATGCTACTGAAAATTATTATGAGGGAGGAACATATGCTTGTAGGAATTGCAATAATATTAACTTTCCTCTCTATGTGCTTAAAATCTTGAAGTTATGCTTGTTTTACCTTCCTATGCAAGTTGATTCTTGTTCCCATAAGATTTTTGCTCACAAAAATCACTATAATAGGAAGTGGGTTAGACTTAAATGTTCTAGTCTTATTCTTCATGATGCTCTCTTTATGTTTCAATTCTTATCCTTTCTGTGAGCATCATTGAAATCATCATGCCTAGCTAGGGGCATTAAACGATAGCGCTTGTTGGGAGGCAACCCAATTTTATTTTAGTTCCTTGCTTTTTGTTCCTGTTTAGTAATAAATAATTAATCTATCCTCTGTTTATATGTGGTTTTATTTGTTTAATTAGTGTTTGTGCCAAGTAGAACCTTTGGGAAGACTTGGGGAAAGTATTGTTGATCATGCTGTCAAAAACAGAAACTTTAGCGCTCACGAGAATTGCTTCCATTTCTATTTGGAGAGTGCTATTGAGTTAATTATTTTTTAAGATGATTAATAGATAAATTCCTCAGGTCCAGAAATTTATTTGAGAATTTTATGAGTTCCAGAAGTATACGTTTGATCCAGATTACTACAGACTGTTCTGTTTTTGACAGATTCTGTTTTTCATGTGTTGTTTACTTATTTTGATGAATCTATGGCTAGTAAAATAGTTTATAAACCATAGAGAAGTTGGAATACAGTAGGTTTAACACCAATATAAATAAATAATGAGTTCATTACAGTACCTTGAAGTGGTGATTTATTTTCTTATACTAACGGAGCTTACGAGTTTTCTGTTAAGTTTTGTGTTGTGAAGTTTTCAAGTTTAGGGTAAGGATTCGATGGACTATGGAATAAGGAGTGGCAAGAGCCTAAGCTTGGGGATGCCCAAGGCACCCCAAGGTAATATTCAAGGATAAACAAGCGTCTAAGCTTGGGGATGCCCCGGGTGGCATCCCCTCTTTCGTCTTCGTTCATCGGTAACTTTACTTGGAGCTATATTTTTATTCGCCACATGATATGTGTTTTGCTTGGAGTGTCATGTCATTTTCTTTTGCTTTGCTTGCTGTTTGAATAAAATACCAAGATCTGAAATTATTAAATTTTAGAGAGTCTTCACATATTTGCATAATTATTCAACTACTCATTGATCTTCACTTATATCTTTCGGAGTAGTTTATCATTTGTTCTAGTGCTTCACTTATATCTTTTAGAGAATGGTGGTAGTTTTATTTTGAAGAAATATATGAACTATCATGCTTCACTTATATTATTTTGAGAGTCTTAAATAGCATGGTAATTTGCTCAAAATCCTAATATGCTAGGTATTCAACAATAATAAAATTCTCTTATGAGTGTGTTGAATGCTATGAGAAGTTTGATACTTGATAATTGTTTTGAGATATGGAGATGGTGATATTAGAGTCATGCTAGTTGAGTAGTTGTGAATTTGATAAATACTTGTGTTGAAGTTTGCGATTCCCGTAGCATGCACGTATGGTGAACCGTTATGTGACGAAGTCGGAGCATGATTTATTTATTGATTGCCTTCCTTATGAGTGGCGGTCGGGGATGAGCGATGGTCTTTTCCTACCAATCTATCCCCCTAGGAGCATGCACGTAATACTTTGCTTCGATAACTAATAGATTTTTGCAATAAGTATGTGAGTTCTTTATGACTAATGTTGAGTCCATGGATTATACGCACTCTCACCCTTCCACCATTGCTAGCCTCTCTAGTACCGCGCAACTTTCGCCGGTACCATAAACCCACCATATATCTTCCTCAAAACAGCCACCATACCTACCTATTATGGCATTTCCATAGCCATTCCGAGATATATTGCCATGCAACTTTCCACCGTTCCGTTTATTATGACGCGCTTCATCATTGTCATATTGCTATGCATGATCATGTAGTTGACATTGTATTTGTGGCAAAGCCACCGTTCATAATTCTTTCATACATGTCACTCATGTATCATTGCACATCCTGGTACACCGCCGGAGGCATTCATACAGAGTCATACTTTGTTCTAGTATCGAGTTGTCATCATTGAGTTGTAAATAAATAGAAGTGTGATGATCATCATTAATAGAGCATTGTCCCAACAAAAAAAGGGAAGGCCAAATAAAAAAAGGGAAGGCCAAATAAAAAAAGAGAAAGGCCATAAAAAAAGAAAGGCCAAATAAAAAATAAAAAAATAAAAAGGGGCAATGCTACTATCCTTTCTCCACACTTGTGCTTCAAAGTAGCACCATGATATAGAGAGTCTCATATGTTGTCACTTTCATATACTAGTGGGAATATTACATCATAGAACTTGGCTTGTATATTCCAATGATGGGCTTCCTCAAAATGCCCTAGGTCTTCATGAGCAAGCAAGTTGGATGCACACCCACTAGTTTCTTTTGTTGAGCTTTCATATACTTATAGCTCTAGTGCATCCGTTGCATGGCAATCCCTACTCACTCACATTGATATCTATTGATGGGCATCTCCATAGCCCGTTGATACGCCTAGTCGATGTGAGACTATCTTCTCCTTTTTTGTCTTCTCCACAACCACCATTCTATTCCACCTATAGTGCTATGTCCATGGCTCACGCTCATGTATTGCATGAAGATTGAAAAAGTTTGAGAACATCAAAAGTATGAAACAATTGCTTGGCTTGTCATCGGGGTTGTGCATGATTTAAATATTTTGTGTGGTGAAGATGGAGCATAGCCAGACTATACGATTTTGTAGGGATAGCTTTCTTTGGCCATGTTATTTTGAGAAGACATGATTGCTTTATTAGTATGCTTGAAGTATTATTATTTCTATGTCAATATTAAACTTTTGTCTTGAATATTTTGAATCTGAATATTCATATCACAAGTAAGAAGAATTACATTGAAATTATGCCAACTAGCATTCCACATCAAAAATTATCTTTTTATCATTTACATACTCGAGGACGAGCAGGAATTAAGGTTGGGGATGCTTGATACGTCTCCAACGTATCTATAATTTTTTGTTGCTCCATGCTATATTATCTATTGTTTTAGGCAATATTGGGCTTTATTTTCCACTTTTATATTATTTTTGGGACTAACCTATTAACCGGAGGCCCAGCCCAGATTTGCTGTTTTATGCCTATTTCAGTGTTTCGAGGAAAAGGAATATCAAACGGAGTCAAAACGGAACGAAATCAACTGGAGAAGTTATTTTTGGAAGGAAACCTATCGGATAGACTTGGATCCTACGTCAGAAGATGAAGGAGGAGCTCACGAGGGTAGGGGTGCGCCCACCCCCCTGGGGTGCGCCCCCCTGCCTCGTGGCCACCCCTTCGGTCCACCGACGTACTCCTTTCACCCATATATACCCATGTATCCTAAAACTTCCAGAACGAACAATAGATCAGGAGTTCCGCCGCCAAAAGCCTCCGTAGCCACCGAAAACCAATCTAGACCCGTTCCGGCACCCTGCCGGAGGGGGCAATCCTTCTCCGGTGGCCATCTTCATCATCCCGGAGCTCTCCATGACGAGGAGGGAGTAGTTCTCCCTCGGGGCTGAGGGTATGTACCAGTAGCTATGTGTTTGATCTCTCTCTCTCTCGTGTTCTTGAGGTGATACGATCTTGATGTATCGCGAGCTTTGCTATTATAGTTGGATCCTATGATGTTTTCTCCCACCTCTACTCTCTTGTAATGAATTGAGTTTCCCCTTAGAAGTTATCTTATCGGATTGAGTCTTTAAAGATTTGAGAACACTTGATGTATGTCTTGCCGTGGATATCTGTGGTGACAATGGGATATCACGTGATACACTTGATGTATGTTTTGGTGATCAACTTGCGGGTTCCGCCCATGAACCTATGCATAGGGGTTGGCACATGTTTTCGTCGTGATTCTCCGGTAGGAACTTTGGGGCACTCTTTGAGGTCCTTTGTGTTGGTTGAATAGATGAATCTGAGATTGTGTGATGCATATCGTATAATCATACCCACGGATACTTGAGGTGACATTGGAGTATCTAGGTGACATTAGGGTTTTGGTTGATTTGTATCTTAAGGTGTTATTCTAGTACAAACTCTAGGGCTGTTTGTGACACTTATAGGAATAGCCCAACGGATTGATTGGAAAGAATAACTTTGAGGTGGTTTCGTACCCTACCATAATCTCTTCATTTGTTCTCCGCTATTAGTGACTTTGGAGTGACTCTTTGTTGCATGTTGAGGGATAGTTATGTGATCCAATTATGTTAGTATTGTTGAGGGAACTTACACTAGCGAAAGTATGAACCCTAGGCCTTGTTTCAACGCATTGCAATACCGTTTACGCTCACTTTTATCACTTGCTACCTTGCTGTTTTTATTATTTCAGATTACAAAAACTATTATCTACTATCCATATACCACTTGTATCACCATCTCTTCGCCGAACTAGTGCACCTATACAATTCACCATTGTATTGGGTGTGTTGGGGACACAAGAGACTCTTTGTTATTTGGTTGCAGGGTTGCTTGAGAGAGACCATCTTCATCCTACGCCTCCTACGGATTGATAAACCTTAGGTCATCCACTTGAGGGAAATTTGCTACTGTCCTACAAACCTCTGCACTTGGAGGCCCAACAACGTCTACAAGAAGAAAGTTGTGTAGTAGACATCAACCTTCCATCTGCTTGTGCTAGCGACCCCTCTGTCCTGTGGGACTTCTGTAGGTGAGCAAAACGGGGTGATGTTCTCGTCTTCTCCTTGGTGGTTGTAGATAAGAACAGAAACACATTCGTTTCTGATGATTGTTGTGTGTATACAGGTGATTGATGTTCTCGGCTCCTTCCAGCGCCAAGCTTCCCTTGTGCGATGTCGGCTACCACTCGTGGCAGAGCGGCTACTTCCCTCCCCATTGTGCTAGCAGCTAGCGGTCGTTCGGCCCCTAGCCTGCTCTTGCTTTGTTTTCTTCAGAAAAACTAACTCAACTCATGTGTTGTTTCATCAAAAATACCGCGGATTTGTGCTATTGATTAATAAAAAGTTCAGAGATGATTTTCCCACAAAAAGAAGTTCAGGTCGTTGTTTGTTGTTAGTTCAAAACGTCCCGCGTGCACGGATTAGGTGGTGCTTGACTGTAGTGAGCCGTCGACGCTGGTAGAGCACCCGATGGAAGCCGTGAGCCATCGATGCTGGCACAACACCTGATGGAAGCCGAGTCAATTGTAGCCAATGTGGGAGGGATTAGTATAGCTGTTTGTGGAGTTCATATCCATACATGACGTGTTCTTGGTGGAATCGGCCAACATATATTTGCTACAGGCTAATACTACAAGCACTTCACTTGACTAGTCCCTTCAACTTGTAGTTGTTGTTGTCAACTCTTACTCATTCGCTTCTACGAAAAGTGTTGATCTTTTTCCTATTGCATGAGTAGCTCAGTGGTGGTGGCTTTGGAGATGGATGAGAACAAAGGTGTGTGTGTGGTAGAAAAAAGGGTCCATGAAACTTGTATTTTCTTCATATATACTCTAGTTCTGGTTATTTTGGTTGATGGACTATGGATGTTTACGACATTGGACTGCTCTGATTTTATTGAACATATAAAAAATGGAAGCACAGGATAGGGCAAGCGCATGTTCTAGTCACTTGAGAAGATAAGGACATGATTGGGATGAAAACATGTGGTGGTAAAAATTCCACAATTTTTTATTTTAAAAGAAACATTCTCAACTTTTGTAGTTGTTTATTTTGCTTTGTTCAGCCTATCCAAAAAAAGGAAGCAAGCTCATGCATCTTGTTACAAAACATTTTTTTCATTATATAGGTTACAAAAAAAATTGTAAGCATATTTGTTTACCATGCCACACCAGGCACATCATTTATTTGTGCCCTCCTTTGAGGAATACTTGTTAAATGGCTGCTTGTTTGTACATATGTTAAATAATATTCACTTGCTCTCATGTGTAAAAAATACTGGCAACTCTGAACCTAAAACAAGTTCAACTATGAGAACACATGAAATTCAAAAAGTACATGTTAAAAAAAGCCACTCTTGTAGTTATAAAACAAACATGCACTATATTAAAGCCTATCAACAAAATCAATCATTGTGAAAAAGTAGTGCACCGATCAAAAAATATTTTAGTTTATAAACAATATAACCAAAATTTAAATTAAAAACACAAAAGATGATTGATCTTTGTACAAAAAATATATTTTCTGATTTCTAAAAAACAAAAAAGGTCAGACTAAAACAAAATAGAAATAATTCAAAAAAGTTTTAAACAAAAAAGGATTTTCCTTGTTTCTAATAAACTTAGAAGTTCAAATTTCAATAACTGGGTGGTTCGATGTTTATTAGAACACAAAGGGTTTCCTCCATTACTAAATAATAAACATAGAAGTTTAAATTAAAAAGATAGGGAAGTTCAAAACTTTTTGACGGGAATTTAATAAGAAGTTCAAACCAAAATGACAAAGTATTTCAAAAATACCACAACACTTTCAAGCAAGTATTTCACCGTTTCTAGAAAACATAAATTTTCAGGTTTTTGATTAAATCTCAAGAAGTTCAGATTAAAATAACAGAATAGTTCAAATTGTGGATTAAAAATACATTTTCTCTGTTTTTAGGAAAAACCTAGAAGTTTAACTTTAAATAACGAAGCAATACAATTTTTAATAATGAAGTGATTACAAAACTCAAAATTCCTTATTAATAAAAAATAAACTAAGAAGTTCAAATTCAAATAACAAAGCAGTGTGATTTTTATAATTCATGAAGAAAACAAAAAGCGTCACCTTCAATTACATGTTTTAAAATGGGAAAAAATGATGTCCGACCTTCAATTGCGTGTAATTCGATGTATACACAAAAATGTGACAGAAGTTCATAGTGAAAACAACGAGAAGTTCAAGTATTGCAAGGAATGCATTTCTGCTGAGAATAAAAGTATAGAAAAATAATAGCTTAAAAGGTTTGTTGAAAGAACTTCAAGTGCTCTGTCTGGAGAAGTTCAAAAATTCTTGCGAGAGAGGTTCACCTTGTATTTCCATGTTCGATTTTTTCCGTATAAAAATCAAATACAATTCTTTACTCAAAATATAAAAAGGTGAAGTTCATATTGAAATAACAGAGAAGTTCAAAGTTAATTAAAACCTAGGATTTACCTATTCAAAAAATAAAAACACAACGCCATTTTTTGCACTTCTAAAAACAACTCATAAATGAAAAAATGATTGCTAGAAGTTCAACTCGGTGAGGAAAAGTTCAAAATATTCTTGTGAGAGAGGTTCACCTTATATTTAGATGTCCAAAATACATTAAAAATATGTTGTTTTTTGTGTTTTAAAATAATTCTCTCAAACCAGAGAGAAGTTCAAAGTGATAATAACCAAAAGTTCACGTACTACATGGAGTGTATTTCATATAAGAAAAAAACAAACAAAGTGAAACAGGCTTAAGTTCAAATAGACATGCCCTAGAAGTTCAACTACTTCACGCAGTGCAAAAAACAGCACGTCAAAAACAGAGTGAGGTTCAAACAGACATGCCCGAGAAGTTCAACTACTTCACACAGTGCATTTCCATTTGCAATGAAGGCAGAAATCATGATCTCTTCATTTCTATAATTTACTTCAAAACGACAGGAATATCATTTGTGTAAGTTCAAGTCCTCGGTCAGACAAAGTTAAAAAATATTGTGAGAGAGGTTTGTACAAAAAGAATATCATTTGTGTAACACTGACGAAATGAATGAGAAAAATTACAAACGAAAATACGTCACAGAAGTTCAACGTGAAAATAGCAGGAAGTTCGACTACTATAGTGAATGAATTTGAGATGAAAACTTTTAAAATAGTCACGAGTATGAAAAAATGGTCAACACAGGAAAGTTGTGTGTTTACATCAGCTTTCCACCGATATATTGCTTTCTCAATTCCGGTGAGTGTTCTGACGAGTGGATGGAGAGCCACATGCAAAAAAAGCACGTGAAAAACAGAGTGAAGTTCAAGTAGACATGCCGAGAAGTTCAGGTTCTTCACTCGGTGCATTTTCAAAGAATCTGTTTCGCGATAAAGCCAGAACGAATGATCTCGCCGTTTTCGAAATTACATGAAAACGGCAAGGAATCAGAGAAAACCATCAACATGAAAAAGTTTCGCATTTTCCGTAGCTTTTCAGCGGTATATTATTTGCCTCATTCCGGTAAAGTTTGTAGAAATTACGGGGAAAATACATATTTAGCCATTTTCAAAATTGACTTAAAACCGTAAGGAATTGGGAGAAACAATATATACAAAAAAGTTTCGCATTTGTTCAAGATTTCAAACGCCATATCATTTGCTGCATTCGGACGTACGGTTTAAAAATAGCTCGAAAATATGAACTCGGTGGAACTTCTATCGTTTTCTAAATTACTTTTAAACCGTTCAAAATTAGAAAAAAACTTTTAACATGAAAACATAGTGCATTTTCATAAGATTTCCAATGCCATATTATTTGCTTCAATTGGATTAGCTGTTTTGAAATGACATCAAAAATACGAACTCGGGTGTTCCGTCTGTGAAATTCTTCGATTTTCCAAATTACTCTTTATCCATAGGGAATTATTGAAAACTTTCAACATGTGGAAGGAGCGGTTTTGCAGCAGCTTTCCAACGCCATATTATTTGCCTCATTTTGATAAACGGTTTAAAACTGCGATCGAAAATACGATTCGCATTTTTTGTATGAGGAAAAAACGGTTTTCAAAACTGCTCTTAAACCACCTACATTTTGCCAAAAATTTAACTTGGGTCACGATACTGATGTCCATAGCTTTCCAACGGTATATCGCAAGCCCCATTTGGGCAATGTTGGCGGAAGTTCAACCTAGCACTAGGAGAAGTTCAGGTGGAACAACTCAGGCAGTAAAAGTGCAACAGAGCATTGTTTCATCACGACCCGAGAGCAAAATCCGCCAATGAGTGAGATTCCTATTTAAAACGGGCATTTAGTTGCTAAAAATCGTTTGTAGATTACAGTTACATCATAGAAGTAAAATATGTCATAGAAGTTCAACGTGAAAACAGCAAGAAGTTCGACTACTATAGTGAATGAATTTGAGATGAAAAACTTTTAAAATCGTCGCAAGTATGAAAAAATGATCAACACGGGAAAGTTGTGTGTTTACAATAGCTTTCCATCGGTATATCACTTTCTCAATTCCAGTGAGTGGATGGAGAGCTATGAGCAGTGGATGAAGAGCTACGACCAAGAAAAGCACGTGAAAAAATAGAGTGAAGTTCAAGTACACGTGCTTCACGCGGTGCATTTTCGAAGAATCAGTTTCGCGATAAAGGCAGAACGAATGATCTCCCCCATTTTCGCAATTACTTAAAAACGGCTAGGAATCAGAGAAAACCATCAACACGAAAAAGTTTCGCATTTTTCATAGGTTTTCACCGGTATATTATTTGCGCTTTTCCGTTAAAGTTTGTAGAAAATACGGCAAAAATACGTTTTCACCATTTTCGAAACTGACTTAAAACCGTAAAGAATTGGGAGAAACAATACATACCAAAAAGTTTCGCATTTGTTCAAGCTTTCCAACGCCATATCATTTGCTGCATTCGGATGAATTGTTAAAAAATTAGCTCGAAAATACGAACTCGGTAGGACTTCAACCATTTTCTAAATTACTCTTAAACCATTCAAAATTATAAAAAAAACTTTCAAAATGAAAAATTAGCGCATTTTCATAAGCTTTCCAACGCCATATCATATGCCTCAATTGGATTAGTCGTTTAGAAATGACATCGAAAATACGAACCCAGCTGTTCGGTTTATGAAATTTTACGTTTTTTTCAAATTACTCTTTAACCATAGGGAATTAGAGAAAACTTTCAACATGTGGAAGGAGCGGTTTTGTAGCAGCTTTCCAACGCCATATTATATGCCTCATTCCGATAAACGGTTTAGAAATGCGATCGAAAATACGATTTCACGTTTTTTTGTGTGAAGAAAAAACAGTTTTCAAAACTGCTCTTAAACCTCTTATATTTTGCCAAAAATTTAAGTTGGGTCATGATATTGGTGTCCATAGCTTTCCAACAGTATATCGCAAGCCCCATTTGGGCAATGTTGGTGGAAGTTCAACCTAGTTCAGAGGGAAGTTCAACGTACTACTAGCGGGGCAGGTCAGGTTGTGATATACTGTTTTGATCACGGGATCATAATATTATTCTGATCACAACATGAACTTCCTGAGTTACACGTGTGAAGTTCCCTATGTAGGAACCCGACCTTCGGGCTATCTTCGCAACCGTGTCTTCCCGCGCGATTTTTTTGGTCAGTCGTGTTCTTTGTGATGTAAGTGTAATCTTCAAGAAGTTTTTAGCAACTAAATGCCCGTTTTAAATAGGAATCTTGCTCATTGGCGGATTTTACTCTCGGGGCGTGATGAGCATGCATCTGTTGCAATTTTACTGCCTGAGTTGTTCGACCTGAACTTCTCCAAGTGCTAGGTTGAACTTCCGTTAACATTGCCCAAATGGAGCTTGTGATATATCGTTAGAAAGCTATGGACACAAGTATCATCACCCAAGTTGAATTTTTAGCAAAATGTAAATGGTTTAAGAGCAGTTTTGAAAACCGTTTTTTCTTCATACAAAAAACGTGAATCATATTTTCGATCGCATTTCTAAACCGTTTATCGGAATGATGCAAATAATATGGCGTTGGATAACTGCTGCAAAACCGCTCCTTCCACATATTGAAAGTTTTATCTAATTCCCTATGGTTAAAGAGTTATTTGGAAAATCATAAAATTTCGCATACTGAACAGGTGAGTTCGTATTTTCGATGCCCTTTGTAAACGGCCAATCCAATTGAGGCAAATGATATGGTGTTCAAAAGCTTATGAAAATGCGCTACTTTTTCATGTTGAAAGTTTTTTCTAATTTTAAATGGTTTAAGAGTAATTTAGAAAATGATACGAGTTCCATCGAGTTCGTATTTTCGAGCTAATTTTTAAACCGTACATCCGAATGTAGCAAATAATATGGCGTTGGAGAGCTTGAGGAAATGCAAAACTTTTTTTCTATATATTGTTTCTCCCAATTACTTATAGTTTTAAGTCAATTTTGAAAATGGCTAAAAACGTATTTTCACCATAATTTCTATAAACTTTATCGGAATGAGGCAAATAATATACCGTTGAAAAGCTATGGAAAATGCGAAACTTTTTCATGTTGATGGTTTCTATGATTCCTAGCAGTTTTCAAGTAATCTTGAAAATGGCGAGATCATTCGTTCTGACTCTATCGCAAAACAGATTCTTTGAAAATGCACCGTGCGAATAACTTGAACTTCTCGGCATGTCTACTTGAACTTCACTCTGTTTTTGATGTGTTTTTTTTTGCTCGTAGCTCTCCATCCACTGGTCGGAATTGAGCAAGTGATATACCGAAGGAAAGCTGCTGTAAACACACAACTTACCCGTGTTGATCATTTTTTTCATACTCGCGACGATTTTAAAAGTTTTTCATCTGAAATTCATTCAGTGTAGTAGTCGAACTTCCTGGTGTTTTCACGTTGAACTTCTGTGATGTTTTTTTGATTGTAATTTTCCCATCCATTCTTCAGTGTTACACAAATGATATTCCTTTTGTACAAACCTCTCTCAAAATAATTTTTTTAACTTTCTCCGACCAAGGACTTGAACTTATAACAACAAAACAATCGGACCTTGTGTCAGGACCCCGATTCCAAGTCACATCGATCTAGCCGGTAACACCTCATATCACTTTGCGGCCTCACGCACGGTATCCCACGGGTGTCGCCTTACCATGGCCCGTGACCGTTTGCGCCTTTTGGCTCACGTATATGATAGTGTCGCTAGCATCCATATGACAGAGAACCCGGGCCGATATGGCTAGTCGTGAACCCAAAGCGGCACAGACCTATGGAGACAGGCATACATGAATCACATCGGACATGTCGGTCATCATCGAGTGATTCCGGGCTGTAGCACTGGGCTAACAGGACTCCGGATATCACCGCGTGACATTTCCCCGAAGGGACAGACATAGGAATGAAGTGAAACACATGCCGGCCAGTCAAGTGTCCTGAGCAGTAGTGCTGGGCTAGCAGGACTCCGGTGAACTGGGCTGTAGCGGACTACTATGGCTCGAGGAACACTAGACTACATTTCCCCATAAGAAGGGCTGCCAAGGATAAACAACTAGATTGTCGGATCCCACTCATACCAAGCATTTCAATCATACACACAATATGCCCGATATGAGTACATACAACATGGCATCACAACAAAACTCTACAACTCAAGTACTTTATTTAAAGGCTCCAGAGAGCCATACATAACATGTTCATACAGATAGAGGTCACATGACCCGACACTCAAGTCATACAATCATACAAGCACATGCGGAAGCAACTAGTCTGAGTACAGACTCTAGAAAGAAAGAAGGCTTCTCGAAGCCTGTCTATCTACATAGGCCCTCCATGGCCAGGATCACCACCTGGGTGGCTAGTCACTCGTTGACGTCAAGGTCTACGTAGAACCCATCGGAGGGGGCAGTGTTGTCGTCTGAAAACAGTAATTAAGCAAACATGAGTACAAAGGTACTCAGCAAGTCTTACATCAGAACCTACTATACATGCTTATTCTCAAGAAGGTGGTGGGGTTAATGCAGAAAGCCAGCTTTGACTCTTGGCTAAGCTATCCTACGGAACTTCACTAGTAAAATAGTTTTCGCACACGAGTCCACTACTCACCAACACAATACTCCACCGGGGATCCTCCCTCGTCATCCTATGAGAGGGTCATCCTCGGTACTCACACTTATCTTGGGTCTTCTATTAGTACCCATTAACTTGTCTATGAACTGTATAGGCAACCAAGTAGTCCTTTACCGCGGACGCGGCTATTCGAATAGTTTTATACCCTGCAGGGGTGTACTTCTTCATACACGCTTTCACCACTTACCGCCGCTTACACGACATGTACTCGGCAACCTTCAAGCGGAAGCCCAGCGAGGGTGTCGGCCACGGCCTACCTAAACACTTAAGTCTCTAGTCCAGGTTTATCGCCTATCCAGGTTCCATCCGCAGGGAGTCCGGCCGAGGTTTCCACATACGGCCCCTAACGATGTGAACAGGGTCCCGAGACGCCTAACGGGCGCCCGGCATACCCGGCCACGGTGTATCTACCGCAACATAGCCCACCCCTAGGGTCAGCGCTACGCACGGCCGCCAACACATAACCTACAAACACCAGAAACTAGTTGCAACTCCTGGACAGAGTACTAGGGTGGTTAAGAAGCCGAGAGGGTCAATTAAGGATCCCAATGCATGGTAGTAGCTGAATCTTAAATCACACATACAGATCTCAGTTCTTAGGGACGGCCTCAATGAAACAACCCACCATGTACTCCTACATGGCCTCTCATCGATACCTTTACCAAAACATGTTCAACACATCCCTCACATTACCGGCATAAGCATTTCACTCTGGCCCATCACCCAGATGAACCAGACCTGACACAACTCTAAGCATAGCAGGCATAGCAAGGTAGGAATCACATACATGGCTCAATCAACTCCTACACATGCTAGTGGGTTTCATCTAGTTACTGTGGCAAATGACAGGTCATGCAGAGGATAAGGGTTCAACTACCGTAGCACACAGCAGTTTGAATCGCGTTGTCTTAATGCAGTAAACAAGAGCAGAAGCGAGAACATGGGTTTGTATCGGAATGATCAATGGTTGCTTGCCTGATGGAGTGGTAGTGGGATACTGCCCTTCAGTTGGATACTCATGAATATCCTCGGAGGCAAAACCTACCACGAAGAACACATCGGAACACAATCAACACATGACGATATGCAACAATATGATG